>NC_046165.1:88237023-88262017 GCF_011064425.1 Rattus rattus | reverse complement strand
CTATGAATATCTGTTAAGTCCATTTGGCTCATGACTTCTCTTAGTCTATGTACGTCTCTGTTTAATTTCTGTTTCCCTGATCTGTCCATTGATGAGAGTGGGGTGTTGAAATCTCCTACTATTATTGTGTGAGGTGCAATGTGTGTTTTGAGCTTTAGTAAGGTTTCTTTTACGTATGTAGGTGCCCTTGTATTTGGGGCATAGTTATTTAGGATTGAGAGTTCATCTTGGTGGATTTTTCCTTTGATGAATATGAAGTGTCCTTCCTTATCTTTTTTGATGACTTTTAGTGGATCTTTTTAATAGTAAATTGGTTTGCTATAATTTCCTTGAGATTTTTGGGATGAGTTTCAAGTTTTTCTTAGTATTCCTACTTGTCTTTGATACCAGAATAAACTGGCTTCTAAAATGAGTTGAAAGTAGCCCCACTTTTAAAATATTTTGGAAAAATTTAAGGAAAGTTGGTGTTAGTTATTCTTGAAAATTCTGAAGAATTCAGACTTGAAATGGATCTTAGGCTTTTCCCTAATAGGATATGTTCATTATATTTCCACTTAATTTTTTTCATATAACATTTTCTAATTATAATTTTCCCTTCCTCAGGTCCTCTGAATTTTTCCACTTATCCAAATCCATACACATTCCTTCTTCCTCTCTCTCATTATATCACAAATAGTTATCACAAATTAACAACAGCAATAAAAAATAAGATAAAATAAAAACAATCCATAATCAGAAAAACCACCTTAACCAAATATAAAACCTTTCATTGCAAACATGATGCAAATGTACATTTATTTAGATGTAAAATTATTAAAAATCTTCTGTCCTTCTGATATTTCACACTCATTGTGAGAAAACTAGCTTCACCCAACATATTTATTGACAACATCATTTTATGGTGCATTAACTAAATTAGTAGTAAGTCATTAAGTGGAAAGCTATTATATGAAATTTTATGTTGCACTGAACATACATATTAATAATTTTCCAATAGATCTTTCATGATTGAGCATCTTATTAAACTTTACTTATAAAATGCTTTAATTGAGTTGTTATATAATTTACAAAGACTTCTACTTTTAGACTATTATTACAGCAGTTACACTCATCAAAGTCCCTCGCTGTTTTGTTATGTTAACCCCAAACTCTGTGTTTCAGTTTAGACCCAGTGTTTTATATATCATGGGTCTTTTTGTCCTTTCTATTAATTGAAATACTTTCTCTGGGCGATGTGAGATTTTTTTTTCAAGTCTACAAACAATGAATGATTTATAGTTCAGGAATTATTCTCAATTGTGCTCTTTCAATTTAGAAAAGTAAAATTTTGATTTTTTTCTTACATATTTCATCTACTATTTTATATTAGAAATTCCCTTTACTTCCATCACCTTTCAAAGATTGCAATAACACAATCATGTTGGATTTATAAAATCCGTTGAAAACTAACTAGCGTCCACTACCGACCACCACATTCACGTCCTTGGTCTCTTATCTTCCTGGGAGTTTGCAGAGCTGGCACCGTTAAGTTTTGCAACTGCCATATTCCTAGAGAGCTTGGTAAATTTTAGTGTTCGTTTCCAACTGACTAATTCTACCTATCAAAGAGTTTTTCAACTCCTCCACTATTTCCTAGTTCATCCTGTTATTGCATCCTTCCTGAAGGGCTTGGGTATCTGTTTGTTATGGTGAAATAAATAATATGGAAAGTTTATTATTTGAGCCTTAACATTTATATAAATATTTCAGCTGTTGTTTTAACATGCTAAATGAAATTCTGTAGAATTAAATTGTTATATTGGACTTTTCCTGGATCCCACTTGGTGAATAATGTAAAATTGGTCACATGAACTATAGAAAGTTTTACAGTTTTAAATATGAAATCCAAATACACAGACCTAGAAAGATACAGATGATATGGACTCATTTATAATTGGACATTAGCCATAAAATGCAGGATAACATGTTATAATCCATATATCCAAAGAAGCTGGGTAAAAAGGAGGTCCCAAAGAAAGATGTGTGAATCTCTCTTAGAAGGAGAAACAAAATAGCCAGTAGAGGGAGATGTAGAGAGGAAACTGGTTTAGAGATCTGTGGGGGTAAGGAGTGGTATAAGGATGGTAAATAGCTGTTGGGGGAGGGGTGAGAAAAGGCTAGGAATGAAAATGGAAATAGGTTGGGGGCCTCTCTGATACCAATCTAAAGAGCTGGGTTAGGGGAGGCTAATGAGAGTCTATGAAGGTGACCTTAGCTGCTATTCCTATCAGTTAAGGATATAGCCAGCACTTCTAGTAGAAGGAGGGGGACAGCAATACAACCACAAACATCAACTCAAAACCTGTTCTGCCTACTAGACATGCAGGGATAATGATAGTGGAGAGACTGAAGGAAGGGTTAAGAAAGACTGTCCCAACTTGAGATGCATCCCATGGAAGAAAGCCAAACCCGACACTATTAATGATACTCTACTATGCTTATAGCAAGAAACCTAGCACAACTGTCTTCCAAGACAGATGGAAACAGATGCAGAGACCCATAGCTAAATATCAGGTAGACTTCAGGAGTCTTGTGGAAGGGTGAGTAGAACTGAACTAGCCCAGGGCAAGGACAGCACAAGAAGACCTACAAAATAGACTAACCTGATCAGGAACCAGGAGCAACCAGGAATAGAAGAGAGTGAAGGGCCAGTAAATATCTTCAACAAAATTATAGAAGAAAACTCCCTTAACCTAAAGAAAGGGATGGCCATAAACATATAAGGAGCCTACAGAACTCCAAGTAGATTGTACCAAAAAAGAAATTTTTCCCATCACATAATAATCAAAACACCAAATGCAAAAAAAACAAAACAAAAACAAAACAAAAACAAAAAATCAAAAACAAAAAAAAAATCAAGAATATTAAAAGCAGTAAGGGAAAAAGGTCAAGTAACATATAAAGACAGATCTATCAGAATTACATCAGACTTCTCAACAGAGACTCTAAAAGCCAGAAGATCCTGGGCAGATGTCATACAGACCCTAAGAGAACAAATGCCAGCTCAGACTATTGTACTTAGCTAATCTCCCAATTATCATAGATGGGGGAACCAAATATCCCATGACAAAGCCTCATTTAAACAGTATCGTTCCACAAATCCAGCCCTAAAAAGTATAATAAATGTAAAATTCCAACACAAGGAGGATAACTACTCCCAAGAAAAAGCAAGAAATTAAACTTCTTTCAACAAACCCACAAGAAGATAACCACAAAGACTTAATTCTACTTCTTACAACAAAAATATCAGGAAGAAATAATCACTGATCCTTAATATCTCTTATCATCAATAGAATCAATTTTCCAATAAAAAGACATAGGCTAACAAACTGGATATATAAACAGGACACAGCCATTCTAATATTGAATAAAATCCACTTTAAACCAAAACTTATCCATAAAGATAAGAACACTTCACCCTCATCAAAGGAAAAATCTACCAACATGAATTCTCAATTCTAAACAAATGCAAGAGAACCCATATTCAAAAAAAGGAACTTTACTAAAGTTCAAAGCATACATTGCAACACATACAATAATAGTGAAATACTTCAACACCCCACTCTCATCAATGGACAGATCATGAAAACAGAAACTAAACAGAGAAACAATGAAACTTACAAGTTGTGAACCAAATAAATTTAACAGATATCTATAGAACATTTCATCCTAAAACAAAAGAATATACCTTCTTCTCAGCACCTCATGGTACTTTCTCCTAAACTGACCATATAATCAGTCATAAAACAGGCCTCAATATATATATAAGAACATTGAAATAATCCCATGCATCCTATCAGATCAGCACAGACTAAAGCTGGTCTTCAATAACAGCAGAAGCAACAGAAAGATACACATGGAAGCTGAATGAATCTTTACTCAATGAAAACTTGGTCAGGGAAGAAATAAAAAAGAAATAAAAGACTTTTTAGAATGTAATGAAAATGAAATCACATTTCCAAATCTATGGGGCACAATGAAAGCAGTGCTAAGAGGAAAACTCATAGCTCTGAGTGCCTCTATAAAGAATTTAGAGATAACATAGACTAGCAGAAGAATAGCACATCTGAATTTAATAGAAGAAAAAGTGGGGAAGAGCCTTGCACATGTGGGTATGGGGAAAATTTTTCTGAACCGAACACCAATAGCTTATGCTCTACGATCAACAATCAACAAATGGCATCTCATAAAATTGAAAAGCTTCTGAAAGGCAAAGGACACTGTCAATAGGACAAAACAGCAACCCACAGTTTGGGAAAAGATCTTTCCCAACCCTACATCCGATAGAGAGCTAATATACAAAATACTCAAAGAACTGAAGAAATTAGACTCTAGAGAACCAATAACCATATTAAAACACGGTACAGAGCTAAACAGAGAATTCTCAACTGAGGTATATCAAATGGCCGAGAAGCAACTAAGGAAATGTTCAATGTACTTAGTCATCAGGGAAAAGCGAATCAAAACAACCCTGAGATACCACCTCATGCCAGTCAGAATGACTGAGATAAAAAACTCAGGTAACAGCAGATGCTGGCTAGGATGCAGAAAAAGAAGAACACTCCTCCATTACCGCTGGGATTGTAAGTTGTCACAATTACTCTGGAAATCAGTCTGGCCATTCCTCAGAAAATTGGACACAATACTATCTGAGGACCCAGCCATACCACTCCTGGGCATACACCCAAAAGATGCCCCAACATATAAAAAAGACACATGCTCCACTATGTTCATAGCAGCCTCATTTATAATAGTCAGAAGCTGGAAAGAACCCAGATATCCCTCAACATAGGAATGGCTACAGGAAATGTGTGGTACATTCACACAATGGAGTACTACTCAGTCATTAAAAACAATGACTTCATGAAAATTGCAGACAAATAGAACTAGAAAATATGATGCTAAGTGAGGTAACACAGTCACAAAAGCATATGACCATATGAAGGTCAAGAAGAAGGAACACCAAACTGTGGATGCCTCAGTCCTATTTAGAATGGGGAACAAAATAATTATGGGAGGCGGAGGGTCTGCAGCACTTGGAAGAAAGAGAGGAAGGAAAGAGGGAAAATGGGGGGTGGCAGGATCTGGCGTCAGAGGAGACTGGGGAGATGTATAGATGCTCAGCAGTTTGAACAGAGGAGTATAAAATGGGGAATGGGAAACTGATGGTAGCCACCAAAAAGTCCCAGATGCCGGGAAAACAAGAGACTCTTAGGCCCAATGGGGATGACATTTGCTGAAATACCCAACAGAGGAGAGAGAGAACCTGTGGAGACCATATCCAGAATTTAGGTACAGCCCCCAGTTGAGGAACGGGGCCTTCTGAATATTTTAACCCAGAATTCTAAAGGAAATACAGGGACAAAGAGTGAAGCAGAGACTGAAAGAAAGGCTATCCAGAGACTGTCCCACCTGAGGATCCTTCCCATATGCAGCCACCAAACCCAGGCACTACTAATGATGCCAAGAAGTGCTTGCTGACAGGAGCCTGATATGGGTGTTTCCTGAGAGGCTAGGTCATAGCCTTACTGATTAAGATGTGGATGCTTGCAGCAAACCATCAGACTGAGCAGGGGACCCCAATGGAAGAGTTAGGGGAAGGAGCTGAAGGGGTTTGCCATCCCATAGGAAGAACAATATTAACCAACCAGACTCCCCAGAGCTCCCAGGGACTAAACCACCAAACAAAGAATAATCCATGGCTCCAGTTAAACATGTAGCAGAGGATGGCCTTGTCTGGCATCAAAGGGAGGAGAGGCCCTTGTTCCTGTGAAGGCTTAATGCCCCAGCACAGAGGAATGCTATGGTGGTGGGGTGGACATGGCCGTGGGGGGCAGGTAACCTCATGGAGGCACTAGGGAGGGAAGTGGGATGTTGGATTCTCAGAGAGGAAACCGGGAAGTAGGATAACATTTGAGATGTAAATAAACAAAATAACCAATGATTTTTTTTAATTCAACTATCCTGGACCCACTGGGGCTCACAGAGACTGAGACAACAACCAAAGAGCACACAGGAGCTAAACCTACCCCACAACACACACACATACGGAAGGAAGGCAGATTGTAGCTTTCTTCATGTGGGTCCCCTAACAATTGAAGTAGGGTCTGTCTCAAGGTCTATTGCCTGCCATTGTATCTTGTTTCCCTACTTGGATTACTTGGTGTGAAAGGATGTGCTTCGTCCTGTTAGGGCTATATGTCTTAGGGTAGGGTGGTACCCAAGGTACCACCAACATACTTTCTCTCTGAGGAGAAGGGGAGAGTTTTATGTGTTAAAGGATTGGCAGGAGCAGGACTGAGAGAAAAAAAAAGAGGGAGGGTTGTAATGTGAATAAAAAATAATTCATGAAAGAAAAATGAACAAAAAAGAAAGTGATATAGAGGCATAAAATCCCTTTCCATAAAAAATATTGTCAGCCTTGGAAGTGATATGTGCAGGCTGTGCTGGGGATGATGCGGACGTCCTGTACACTGTGGGAAGCAATCTGTGGCAGCCACTCTCTGCTTTCTTCATGGATAGCAGTTACAAAGGATCAAATGCTATTTGATCATTTTCTCTATATTATAAATTCCTCCAAGAAGTGTCCACTAAGTCTCCCATGCCTGGCCCTGTCTTTTGTTTGCATGTATCATTATAATTTCAATACCCAAGACTAAGCAAGCAAGCTCTATCAGCATCTATAAGCACCCAGAAGTCAGAAATGCATAGCAACCCCTTTGCTACTTTTGAATGAATGCTAACTTTGCATTGGAATCTCTTCAATTAGTGGCCACATTTATGCCTAATTTAGTCTTCCCCCTTTTTTCCCACATATACGCAATAAGTTATACATCTTCCCTTTAATTTAGAAGCCTCAGGTATTCTCTTTTTAGCAATAAAGATGATACTTTCCCCTGAGCCATAAGATAGATAGCTTTTTGGTCAGCCCTGTCCTCTCAGCCATGGGTCCCCTACAGCTTAGCAGACTGATAGCAAACAAAATCTCGGCCCAGTAGCTGTGTGTCTTAAGTTCCACAATGAATGACTACTTATTTCATTTCTTGCATTGTATTTTCTGTAACAGAGAGCTCTGCAGATATTCCCTCTAGATATGCCATAGCCTGCCATGGCCAACAAATTACCCATATTGAATGTGTATCTCAGTGAATGATCCCCAGTCAAGCAGCAAGGGCATTAGAATTAGCATGGGCAGGTACTCTGTGTTTTCAGTGCAGAACCATTGAGTAAGAGACTAAGGAGATGGAATACCGGCCCGGGCTCGCAGTTACAAACACGACTGGGGTTTCTTCCGATGCGTTCTTACCCGTTCATCCATCTAGAATAAAATTACAGTCAGTGACTTTTTATTACTTGGCTCAGCAGATCTGTCCTTCATTGTGATTCAGTGCTTATTGATGTTTTTACTTACTAGTTTATTGTCTTCTCTTTGGAAAAATATATATTCAGAATATTGTGTGTTTATCATAAATATGACCCTGCTACTCTCTTGCATACTCCTGTTACACAGTATTCAGAATTGGTTCAGAAAAGTTCTACAGGGTAGATTATTTTTGCTTGCAATTGCAGGAAACCATAGAGATGTCTCCACTTTATAGAATATGGGTGCAACCCTATCCCTACAACTTACTCCTAACAGCAGTCTTTAGTAAAAGCTTCAACATAATGAGTCTTCAGCATTAAATGATAGTTCCTCAGATATCTTCCACCAGATCTCTCCTGATGGGAAAACTGTTCTCAGGAATCTATTTTTTGGGCGATTCTTAGGAATACACACACACACACACACACACACACACACACACACACACACACGCACGCACGCACACACACACACACACACACACACACACACACACACACACACACACACACACACACACACACACACACACACTTCCTTCTCTTCATGATCCCAAGTGACCTAAAGTATACATCATTTAATTGAAAAATAAAACAAAACAAAATCCCAAGTTAAAGGAAGCTTGGTTCAGAATCTGGTACTAGTGATCAAAGCTGCTTGTTGGGTGTACCTGCCAGCCAACACTAGCCTCTTCTTTCCTAACTGCAAGAGAAACAGAATGATGCAAGACCCTAGACTGAATTCAAAATAAATATGTAAAATATCAAGAGAGGTAGGAACCCAAGATAATTTAGCATCTATAATGAAGTTGCTAAATTTCAAATCTTTAATCTGATACTAGTATTAGCCTCTGTGCTTTATAGGAGTTTTCATCATATCAATTCCAAATTTTGAGTACATAAGAGAGGCATGACTACCCATCTGTGTTTACACGCATACACACATGCATGCATATACACAGTACATCCACTCAATCACACACAACCTTACTTTATAGGGTATAACTGGTTTCAATGTTTTCTTATAGTCCATTAATTTCTCATATTCTTAGTGAGGAATTTTCAGCATTGGTAATAATGGAAAAAATCAACATGCTGTAAAAAAATAGCAGGTGTTTAGGATTGCACACAATAGGTATTTCTCCACACTCAATAGCAAATTCTAAAGCTACCACACTTTTTCAGAGACTGGGTAAATTACAGTCATATAGAACTAAATTATCTCCAGTATAATGAAGTTTAATGTTGTGAAGATAAAAGTGACAATGCAAAAATAAAAGCTTAAATTCTAATGAAAACACATGAATTATGGCACCTATTATTCCTGAATACTTTATGGACAGACAATAAAGAGAAACACTGCCTTGCATAAATCTAAAGATTATTCTTCATTTATATATATATAAATATATTTTTATATATTTATATTTATTTATATTTATATATATTTATATTTATATATATTTATATATATATATATAATCAAATAAACATTCCTCTGTACGGATAAATAATATCCCATTGTATATACATCCATCTCCATCTCCATGTATATGTATGTAACTATGTATTCAAGTATATATACATATATATATATATATATAGTGTGTGTGTTTCTATATATGTGTACACACACATGTACATTAACACATATGCACAAACGTCCACACACACATACACACATATACACACACATAGTGCATCCTCTCATATACACACAATATTCTCTATAGGGCATAACTGTCTTCAGTGTTTCCTTATGGTCCATTAATTTCTTGTATTGTCTGTGAGGAGGTTCCAGTGTTACTATTAATGGAAAAAATATCAACATGCTGTAATAAAAAAATAGTGGGTGTTTGGTGATGGGCATTTAAATTGATTTTAATCTTGGTTATCAAAAAGAGTGGCAACACAAAAATGGAAGTGCAACCATCTCTATTGTATCCTGACTTTGATTCTTTGATGAAAGTACTTGAGGAAGACACAAATCAGTGCAGAGGCATCCCATGCACAGCATTGAAAAATTTAATATTATCAAACTCCATTTATACAAAACAATCAGTAGATGGAATTTATACTCAATGGAAACCACAATATTTTCCCCTAAAAGAGTAAAATAATCCTAAAGTCTGTATGAAAATATAGAGTCTCAAAATAGTCAAGGGAGCCTTGAGTAACATGAACAAAGCTTAAATGATGCAATTAAGCAGTAATCACCAAACAACATACTGATCTTTAGCATAAAAAATACACACATACCAAGAAAAAGAGTTCAGAAATACATCTGTGCATCTCTAGTCAACTTATAGTTCACAGGTATCTTAAAGATACACAGTGGAATCGAGTAATCTTTTCATTAAGTACCTGTGGGAAAACTGCTTATCCAGTGGATTGATATCCACTCTAGATGTAAAAATAAATGGAATTAGACTCATTTTCATGCTAATATATAAAATATATCTCCAAATGAATTAAAGACTTTAAGAACTGAACCTATGAAATCTCTTAAAGAAAACATGGGTGACGAAGTCCATGAAATGGGCCTCGCTAATACTATTTTTAGGTATAACTCCCAGATAGTGGGAAAAACTCACAAAAGTAGGATGTTATTAAACTAAGAAGAATCTTCAGAGCAAAGAAAATACTCCATAAAATGAAGAAGCAACCCACAAACACACAGACTGAAAACAAACATGTGCAAAGCCTCTGTCTGGTGTAGGGTATGTGTATACCATATATAAAGAAATAGATACAACAGTGGGCACAACCTGGTTCTAAGAACTTGAATAAACACTTTTCCTATAAGACAAAACCATGCCTATGGATGTACAAAAATGTGGGTTATTCTGTTTTATTTAAGCCAATCCCACCCTCCCCCTTCTTTCTCTCTCTTTCTCTGCAGCTCTGTAACGAACGTAACTAATCATCAGGAAAATAAAAGTTAAATTCTCATGACCTATCATCTCCCAACTACTGGAATAGCTATTACCAAAAAGATAAAATACCAAACACCAGTGAATACTTGAAGAAAAGAGAAACCTGAATACATTTAGTGGGAACCATTGTGGTGTGATAAACAGTATAGATATGCCCACTCAAAAAGAGATGCCACTGCTGCCTGGTCCATGTGACCCAGCGATTCCCTTTGAAGAGAAAATAAGGCTACTTAAAAAAAGACAGAAAGGCAGACAGAGAAGCAAATTGAAAATTGAAAATGACAGCAGTACCTCAAAGAAAGGTTTTTCTTCCTATCTTTCTAAAGTATTTCTCATAGTATCTAAGACACCAGTGTCTTTTAATAGAGATATTATAAATATGATATATGTATGTATAATATATGTGTGATTTTATAAATACATATAATGTGTACAATATTTTATAAATATATACATATATATGTATATATACATGTAATACCACTGTATTTTCTAAAAATAAAGTTTCAGTCATTTGCAACAAGATGGATGAAGTCAGAGAATACTATACCAAATCATATGAACTGAACACAAGAAGAAAACTGCTCATCATCTCACAAATGTGTGGAGTTTAAAAACACTAAATTCATAAAAGATAAAACAATGATCATTACCACAGCCTGGGTTTAAGGACAGTTTTAAAAGAGATGTTGGTTAAACAATAGAAAATTTCAATTGTGAGAAATACATCTACAATATACCCTGGAGCTAGTAATTAATAATAATGCAGTATATTCTTGAAGATCACTGAAAAGGCAAACTGTGTTTTCACTACAAAAATATGCATGTAAGATTAGATTTTATGTTTTAATTAACTTGTCTAAGTCATTTCACAATATACATATGCTTTAAAGCATCCTGTGTTGTGTAATAAATATTTACTGTTTTATCAATTAGTAATGACACTTCAAGGAGAAACAACATGAAAATTTTAGGAGAAAAGCTGTTCAAACATGAATTTAAAAAACTTCAAGTTAGCTTCCCATCTTCCCTGCTCACTGAGTCCTGGCCAAGCCAAATTACCCTGATGAGCTGCTATCCCAGGGAGACCTCCACTATAATGTCACCTCTCCTCCCACCTTCATCAGACATGTATATCTTTGGCCATCCAGGCTAACTTCCCTTCTCCCATGCATTTTCCTTGCTTATTAAGACACCTGGGCTCATTCAAGCTGCCCTGAGCAGACTGCTTTGCCAAGAGGATCCGTTCTCCTACCACCTCTCCTCCCACCTTGAACGGACCTGTGGCTCCTGAAACAAACATAATGGCAGGTCAGAAAATTTAGGCCCAGGGACCACTAAAGGCCTGCAGCATCAGGACCATTGAGACTAACTTCCATCCCAATACCTATTACAACAGGAAAATCCAGGAATCAAAGCCATTCACATGGCTAAAGGCTAGGAAAGAAAACACAATGAAGAAAAGTCAGGGCAATAAGACACCTTCAAATCACAGGTACCCCACTACAGCAAGCCCTGGATATCCTAACACTAATGAAGCACAAGAAAGTGACTTTAAATCCCATTTTATAAAAATCATAGAGGAAATTAAAAATTAAAATTTCAAATTAAAAGAGGAAATGAAAAATTAAAGAGGAAATGAATAAATGAGCAAATCATTTCAAAAACATAGGAAAATACAATCAAACATATAGCATTCTTTAAAGTGGTAAAAAAAAATCTCTTAAAGACATACGCAGTAAAATACAAGTAAGCCAGTGAAGGAAATAAAAACAATCATCATTAACAAAAATCTGTACAAGACCAGAAAGTGAAACTAGAACCAAAAAGAAGACACAAACTGATGAAATCCTGGGACTGGAACGCTTAGGGAAGAGAACCGGTACGACAAATTCAAGCATCACCAAGATGGAAGAGAGAAACTCAGTCATAGAAGATAAAATAAAATAAATAAATATATCAGTCAAAGAAAATGTTAAAATTAAAAAATTGCTGACACAAAACATCCAGGAAATCTGGATGTAATGAAAAGACCCAACCTGAGAATGAAATGAACATAAGAAATGGTAGAGCCCCAGTTATGAGGTCTAGAGAATATTCTCGAAAAAATTATAGAAGAAAACTTTCCTAACATAAAGAAATAGATGCCCATAAACATACAAAAACTCATAGAATACCGATTAGAATGGACGAGAAAAGAAAACCCTCCCTCCACATATTCTTTCTCTAGATCATGTATTTTGATTGTTTTGTGGAGGGAGGGTTTTCTTTTCTCTTTCATTCTAATTGATATTCTCTAAGTGTTTGTATGTTTATAGGTATCTATTTCTTTATGTTAGGAAAGTTTTCTTTTATAATATTTTGAGAATACACAGGAGACCCCCTACTCGCTTAGAGGAAAAGGGCAGTGGAGAGTGGGGAAGGATTGTAGTAGGGGGTAAACATCAGGGAGGCAGTAAATAGAATGTAAAATAAACTAATAAAAAGTTAGAAAAACTTATGTAAATGGACAAATGAGCTCATTACATATTAAAAATTCAGGTGACTCCTCATTATATCCTAAACCATTCATGAAAATACTATTATGATTTTAGGGTATTTCATCTCAAGTTCTTGCACATGAATTTGGCTCTATCCATCCATCCATATATTTATCTATCCATCTATCTATCTATCATCTGGTTTCAAGTATTTTTGTGCACATGTTTCAATAGAGTGTATTTTTTATCCAGAGTACAATCAATTTTTTTACTCTAGTTAGTAATATTTTCCTTTTTTTCTATGTTGCACTAGGTAAAACATGCTGATATTAGTGATATTTATGTACATACCTACCAAACCATGGGGCTTTCTCTATGTTCTAAGCTGGGCCTCCACTTCTAAATTTCACCAATGTAGAATTTATGTCCGAAGATTTTTCTCCAAATAAATTTATGAATGTGTGCTGCACCCTAGGACTGTGGAAATGGTTTTATTAACAACACTTAAGGCCTGTGCCCAGGGCTGAACCTGGGACACAGCTCTCTGTACCCAGATCCTGTGGGGAGAGAGCTGGATTCTCAGAAGTGTAGACAAGCCTGAGAGCACAAGTGAGACCGCCACTTCTGCTCATATTCCTGGACCAAAAGGAATAACCTGGACACAGGAACTGAGGACCAGTCTGGGATAAGAACCTTCAGGTTTCTGCCTGTGCCCTGAACTGACCCTGTGACACAGCTCTATGTAACCAGATCCCGTGCATAGAAAGCTAGAGGGGAATAGTGAGAACACAGGTGAGACCATCTCTTCTGCTCACATTACTGGCCCAAGAGGAACCTGCCAGGAACCCTCTGGACACAGGAACCAAGGAGCACTCTGGAATAGCATCCTTCTTGCTTCTGCCTGCTCCCAGAGATGAACCTGAGAAATAGCTCTTAGTACCCAGATCCTGGGTCAGTCTCCAGGAGTGCTGACACACAGGCTTACAGGAGGGTCAAGCAACTGTCAGAGACAGCAACACCAGCTCAAACCAGAGAGAGAGACAGATGGCAAGAAGAAAAGACAAGAACCTGAGCAACAGAAACCAAGGCATCACCAACCCAGTTCTCCCACCACAGCAAGCCTTGGATGTTCCATGCACTGGAAAAGCAAGATTTTGATTTAAAATCACAACTTATGATGATGTTAGAGGTCTTTAAGGAGGACCTAAATAAATCCCTTGAAGAAATAAAGGACAACACAGGTAAAGAGGAAATACAAAAATTATAGGAAAACACAACCAAACAGGTGAAGAAATTGAACAACACCATCCAGGATCTAAAAATGGAAATAAAAAGAATGAAGAAATCACAAAAAGAGACAACTCTGGAGAAAGAAAACATAGGAAAGAGATCAGGTGTCACAAGCATTGCCAACACAATAGGAGAGGTAGAAGAGAGAATCTCAGGGGCAGAAAATACCATAGAAAACATTGACACAACCATCAAAGAAAATGTAAAACACAAAAAGCTCCTAAGCCAAAACATCCAGGAAATCCAGGACACATGAAGAGAGTCAAACCTAAGGATAATAGGTATAGAAGAAAGTAAAGATTTCCATCTTAAATGGCCAGTAAATATTTTCAACACAATTATAGAATAATACTTCCCTAAGTTAAAAAAAAAGATGGCCATAAAAATAGAAACTTAAAGGAGTAGGACTGACATCAGGGATAAGACAAGGCTGCCACTCTCTCCCTAATTATTCAATATAGTATTTAAAGTCTTAGCCAGAGAAATCAGGCAACAAAAGGAAGACAAATGAACACAAATTAAAAAAGAAGAAGTCAAAATATAACTATTTGCAGATGATATGATAGTATACATAAGTGACCCCAAAAGTTCCACCAGAGAACTACTAAGCCTGATAAACAACTTCAAAAAAGTGACTGGGTATAAAACTCACTCAAACAGTAACCTTCGTCTACTCAAAGGATAAACAGGCTGAGAAAGGATTAGGGAAATGACACCCTTCATAGTAGTCACACATAACATAAAAATACCTTGGTGTGCTCTAAGCAAGCAAGTGAAAGATCTGTATCACAACAACTTCAAATCTCTGAAAAAAATAATTGAAGATCTCAGAAAATGGAAAGACCTTCCATGCTCATGGATTGACTAGATTGATATAGAAAAATTGGCCATCTTGCCAAAAGCAATCTGCAGATTCAATGCATTCCCCATCAAAATTCAAACTCAGTTATTCATACAGTTAGAAAGAGCAATTTGCAAATTCATTTAGAATAACAAAAAAAAACAGGATACAGAAAACTATCCTCAACAATAAAACAACTTCTGGGGGAATCACCATCCCTGACCTCAAGCTGTATTGCAGAGCAATAGTGATAGAAACTGTACGGAATTGTTACAGAGACAGGCAGGTAGATCAATGGAATAGAATTGAAGACCCAGTAATGAACCCACATGCCTATAGTCACTTGATCTTGGACAAAGGAGATACAACCATCCAGTGGGAAAAAAACTCAGCATTTTCAAGAAATGGTGCTGGTTCAACTGTAGGTCAACATTTAGAAGAATGCAAATCAATACATTCTTATTGCCATGTACACAACTTTAGTTCAAGTGTATCAAGGACTTCCACATAAAACAAGATACATTCAAACTAATAAAAGAAAACATGGGGAAGAGCCTGGAATACACAGGTACTAGGGAGAATTTCCTGAACAGAATACCAATGGCTTATCTTCTAAGATCAAGAATCCAAAAATGGGCCCACATAAAACTGCAAAGCTTTAGTCAGGCAAAGGAAACTGTCATTAGAACAAAACAGCAAAGAACAGATTGAGAAAAGTTCTTTTTCAATCCTACATCTAATAGAGGACTAATATCCAATATATAAAAGAACTCAAGAAGTTAGACTCCAGAGAGTCAAATAACACTGTTAAAAATGGGGTACAGAGTTAAACAAAGAATTCTCAGCTGAGGAATATCAAATGGCTGAGAAGTACTTACAGCAATGTTGAACATCCTTAGTCATTAGGGAAATGCAAATCAAAATACCCCTGAGAATTTACGTCACACCAGTCAAAATGGCTAAGTTCGCAGGTGATAACAGAATCTGGCAAGGATATGGAGAAAAAGAAACACTCCTCTGTTGATGGTGGGGTTGCAAGCTGGTACAACCACTCTGGAAAGCAGTTTGGAGTTTCCTTAGAAATTTGGACATAGTACTACCTGAAGACCCTTCTATACCACTCATCCCCCAAATGATGCTCCAACATTTAACAAGGACACTTGCTCTTCTGTGTTCATAGCAGCCTTATTTATAACAGCCAGAAGCTGGAAATAATCCAGATGCCCTTCAACTGAAGAAAGGATACAGAAAATATAGTACATCTACACAATGACATACTATTCAGCTATCAAAAACAATGACATCATGAAATTCATAGGCAAATGGATGGAACTAAAAAATATCATCCTGAGCGAGGTAACCCAATTACAAGAAAACACACATATGGTATGCATTCACTGTTAAGTGGATATCAGTCCAACAGTTTGGGTTACATGAAGTCTACATGAAGTCAAGTAGGATGACCAATGTATAGATGCTTCAGTCCTTCTTAAAGTGGGGAATAAAAATATTCATAGTCTTTGATATGGAGACAAAGTTTGGGGCTGAGTCTAAAAGAAAGGCCATTCAGAGCCTGCCCAACCTGGAGATATAGCCCATATACATAGAGCCACCAAACCCGGACAATATTTCTGATGCCAAATAGTACATGCTGGCAGGAGCCTGATATAGCTGTCTCCTAGGAGGCTCAGCCTGAACATGACAAATACAGAAGCAGATGATAGCAGCAAACCATTGAACTGAGAACAAGGTCCCCATTGGAGGAGTTAAAGAAAGGTTTGAAGTAGCTGAAGGGACTTGCAACCCCATAAGAACAACCGCACCATCCAACCAGAGCTCCCAGGGACTAAACCACCATCCTCAGAGTACACATGGACAGACCCATGGCTCCAGCTGTATATATATATATAGCAGAGAATGGCCTTGTGGGGCATCAATGGTAGGAGAAGCCCTTAGTCCTGCCAGGGCTCCATCTCCCCAGTGTAGGATAATATTCGGGTGGGGAAGTGGGAAGTTTTAGGTGGATGGGTGGAGGAACAACCTAATAGAAGAAGAGGGGAATAGAATAGGTGGCTTATGGATGGAAAATGAAGAAAGGGGATAACATTGGAAATATAAGTAAAAATATATCCAGTAAAAAACAACACTTAACACCAACATGGTTCCAAATATCGTGTTTGCAGTCTGTGTTTCTCATTGTGGTTGTAATTTATGTCTCTATTACCTAATTCATAATAGAGCTACAGATTAGTCATTGTGTTTGTAAAACACATTCATTTTCTTTTCACATGTTTAGTCCCCACTCATTCTTCTTTGGTTGGTTTTGTAAAGTGTGAGCATTCCTCCCTGCAAAGGCTCACAGTCCATAGAGGAACAATCCCTGAGCGGAAATAAGTTAATCTGGTTCAGTATAATTTAGGTGACCGGTTCAAACTTCTAGAGTCTGACAGCAGGTACAGCGAGACATATTAAAGTGCAGTACAACTTTAGGAAAATAGTTGTTGTTTGTTACTTAATGTTCGTTATTATTTTAAATGGAAAATTAAATCATGATCCTATCTAAATTGTTTAGCTTTTGCTGTATAAATTGCTGCTATATCTATGGAAATGTGATTTTTTTTAGCAGCTATGTGCAGGAGGCCTTTTTTCTATCTTTAGTCTCATAAGAGTTTTAATCTCAGAAAGTTGTAAGATTTTAATTAATTCCCTAATCCAAACTTAAAAAGAGACAGTTAATCATTTTGTTAATGTTGGTAACTCAATTATATTGTGATGAAAAGATAATTCATGCATAATAATTCTTTGTTGGTCAGCAGATTGATCCCCCACCTCAGGAACTGTCAGTTTCCCTCTAGCCCTGTTTTTCTGCTTCCAGATTAAGGCTCCTAGACTATCAGTCACTTTTATAGTAACATGCACTGTGTTTCTTAATATGGCTTCTTTGAAGTGCTCAACTTATGCAGGATCTGTCTTTTCATCCCCTGCTCCTACCCCAGTATCAAAAACATATAGCCAATAAGAAGCAAATCTCACCCCAAGGATGTCACCCTGTGACAAGGATGTGACCTAGGAGACATCACACTCAGCTCTTCGACCAATGCCCCTGCCTTTACTGTCTGCCTGCGAGGTTTTCCTCAGACTTTTACCAGTCTACCATTGTGTGGAAAATTATTTTTCAAACAACACTGTCCACACTTTATTTGTTTTTTCTTTTCCAGGGTAGTTCATTTGTTTCCTTTTTAGGTTCCTTTAATTATAGCCAAATCATTATCCTGGTCTTTCAAATGTTATATACATTACAATCAAGTTTTAATGCTGAAAATCATTCAACCTCAATTACAATTCCCCAGCTTTTCAAATTTATTTATGCACATTCCCATTGTACATAACAAGAGAAACACCTAGAACAGACAAATTTGGTCTTCCTAAGAAAGCATCCTTCATGTGCATCTTCCTACTGGACAGGACTGACATCTTATTAGGTATGTGATTTAGGCATATCAAACAGTATGAAAATTATGATTTTAATAGCTAGAATCTGAAAACCCAGCTCGTTTTGTCATAATTAATACCCGATTGCAGACAAATTTTATTTTCTTGAGATACTATTATCTACACCTTACCTGATATCAATGCGATTTTTAAACATTTTTCTGGTTGCTTTGTACTCTCAGTTTAGATGTCATGTTAATACTGAGAACTACGGAGGATATTGGACATTAATTCTACAGAGATGCATATTGAAAATCCTCTCAGCCATCTAAGGCTAGGGCCCTTATGTGAAGCTATTCTTTGATCTATTTTATATTTATTGGAGTCAGTCATGTTCCATACTTTATCAGTCACCTATTTTTATCTTCTGTTTCTTCTTAGATAATATTTTCCACATTGGAAGGGGTAGACTATAGTTAGTATTCTCTTTTCTATAAAACAATCATATTTACAGGTAAAACACTTTTATTTTGATGCACTTACAGTACAATTTCCCTGGACAAGTATGTTGACACATGTCTTTAAATTTAACATTCAGAAGGCAGACACATGTAGGTCTCTGCTAGGTAAAAGTCAGTCTGGTCTACATAGCAAGTGTCAGCCCAGCCAGAATCATCATAGTGAGATACTGTCTAAACACACACACACACACACACACACACACACAGATACATATATATATATACATATATATACATACACTTTAATTGATTATAATACATTTATGTTTCAAACCGTAGCTGGAGAGACACTCGGCAGTTACCAGTGCCTGCTGTTCTTCCAGATGAACTGGTTTGCTTCTCGGCACCCACAAAAGCAGCTCACAGCACCTGTAATTCCAGTTACAGGTAATCTGATACTATCTTCTGGCCTCTCTGGATACCCTGTACATAATGCATATACATGCAGACGAAATATTCATACACAAAATAAATCATAACATTTGCTTCTTTGTATAATCTGCACAGTCTTTATGTAATCAAGCATGTAAAAAATGACATACTTTTGACTTTTTTAAGTAGCCAGTAACTTTCCTTATTATGTCTCCCTAATTTGTCAAGTTTCAAGGCATTGTGATGGGAAAGGATTTGTTCATCCATCCTTTTGTCTATAAGGAAAGCGATAGCTGTTAGTGTAGACAACTCCACAGTCCAGTGCCCCTACCCAGTATCCCCAAAGATTTCTATTTCTTAGCTACATTTTATTTCTTGGTGTTTCCTCTCTCTTCTATCTGCTTTAACCTTTTCACCACATTATTCTGGAGAACAGGGAGAACATTCTTTCAAGAGCAGTGCATTCTAAATTATCTTCCCCAAACATGACATCCTTTTCCAGTCAGCCATGTAATGCAAGTTGCCTGCTATTCTGAATCACCTTGTTGAGTTCCTGAAATCAGTCTGTCTCTGTCCCTCTCCCTATGTCTGCCTCTGTCTGTCTTTCTGTCATTTTTCTGTCTCTGTCTCTCTCTGTATCTGTCTTTGTCCGTCTGCCTGCCTCTGTCTCATTTACCCTTGGGAGAGTACTGAATTTGACTGTTCTTCAGGTTATCAAACATGGTCAGACTGTAGTAAGTGGCAGATCACTTTAAATCCTCAATGGCTAAGAACGGGAGTGAGCAAAATTGAGTGAATAGTGAAATGGGGAGAGGGAATCTGGAAGTCATGGGATAGGGCAAATATGATCAAAATGCAGTGAATAAAAGTTCAAGAAATCAGTAAATTTATTAATTTTACAAAGAAACCTTGAGTTTTTTCTCTCTCAAACCAGAACAATCAGTTAGTCCTGAGCTCTGTTTCATTTCTCCCCAAGCTGATTATGTCTCTGCCTTCTGAACCAGCGGCCACAGGGTGGAGAAAAGCACGGAACTTACTCTTCCCCTGTCAAGTCTACAAAAGTTTCCTGGTCATATCTAAACTCAGGCAAGGCAGGAAGTGCACTGCTCTATAATGCCCAGAAAGACTGTAGAATTAAAACCACTCATGACTATACCTACTGTGCTCTACCCACATGCGATTCAGACCCCACAACACATAGCTTTGCTCCACTCAAGGGTACTGGTGTTCCCTTCAGCTAGTCCCTTTCTTAGATCTCAGACTAGATGAAATTCCCCAACATAAATAGCATTTATCAAATTTTAAACTAAAATATATTTTCTTACTTCCCTCTCACCTTTCATCCCCTTCTATATACTTGCTCCCCATTCTCTTACAAATACATATCTGTATTTTTAATATATATCTGTAAGAATAAATATAGAAATATAACCAGATGAATCAGTTTAATGTGGCTTGTGTATATATGATTTCAAAACTGATTATGCTATTTTGAATAAGCAATTAGCAGTCTCACTCCTAAGACAGATTCTCCTTCTCTTAGCAGTCATTAGTTACATGTAGTTCTTTGTCTAAGGTTGGGGCCCCATGAGCATGTTTGCCTTTTGCATCAGTGTGTCTATTGATACTGTCATTGATTGGGTCCTGTTCAGTCATCTGTTAGCCCCCTGTTATTTTGAGGAAGCACAATACCACCACAATCTTTCCAGTACTCTTGGTTTTCCTTTTTTTGCCAATTTTTGCAGAGTTCCCTAAGCCTTGGAAACAGGAGATGTGTTTTTGCAAATGCATCTGATGGGACGCGGCACCCCACTACCCATTGATTATGATTACTTGTAGCTTCTGACAATAGTGTTCATTTGCTCTAAAGAAAGGCTTTGTTGAGGGGGGCAAGAGCTACATACATGTCTGTGTTGGTATAAGTTTTAGAATGCAGTTAGAAATTATGCTTTTCTAATAAAGTAGCAGTACTAGATTCTCTTCTAAGATTTATGACCTCACCAGTCCCAGGTATTTGATTAAGTTCCAGTCCCACACAAGATTCCTTTCCTATTAAATGGACTTTAAGCCCTTTTTGACAGCAGTTGGTTACCAGGAAGATATGAGCTCCATTAATATGCTTTAGACATATCTCACCATGCTGGTAGCAGTTA
Organism: Rattus rattus; assembly: GCF_011064425.1. Taxonomy (NCBI): domain Eukaryota; kingdom Metazoa; phylum Chordata; class Mammalia; order Rodentia; family Muridae; genus Rattus; species Rattus rattus. The sequence goes on along the minus strand of NC_046165.1, from coordinate 88,240,591 downwards.
TAGTTCATAGTCATGACCACTGGTCAGGCCTATTGATTGGTTCTCTCTCTTGGAAATTTACATAGACCTTCCTGGTGCTGTGCAAGCTAGATTGAAAGAAGGAGGCTTTTAAGTCAGATACAACTCCAACATTCTGAGTTCCATCTCTACAGTACATCATATCTTTAGAAATATGAACTTACTTTAAATTTCAGAGGCAACCAAAGGCAAACGCAATAGCTTCCTAGTTTTAGGAGCCACTTCAACTCCCTTGAACAACAACGCCATTGGAGTTTCTCATTTCTGGTACTGAAGTTTTGTTTAAAAAGTATATGTCTCTTGTGAGGAATATTTGTTTAAAATTAGTTATCTACCCTAGCAACAACTTTTCCAATAGTTTTGCTAAAATGAATATAATTTTGAGTCTTGTTCTATTAAGGTAAATTACTTACTGATAACAAATTATTTCCCTCATCAGAAAAAAATCCAGTTTGTTTCCTTGTAGATAGAAGACAAATATATAGTAATTCATATTCTGTATTACTTCTCCACATTTTTCTAGATTTTTAACTGTTAGAATTTTCATGGGTATGATGTCAGTAAAAAGTCATCACCTCTTTGAGAATTGACACCACTTCTGCATCTTTTATCTCTTCACATGCTTTGTTGTTGATTTGTTTTCAGTTTGGAAAAAATCTCTTTTGTTAACATCTATTTTAGCACCTGGGCTATAGATTCCTCCTACAGAATGATTGCTAAAAAGCTAGTACTTTACCAAGATTGATATATCTTCATTCGTTTCAATCTTCTGACCACTCTTCTATGATCAAGTCCATTGAGCAGCTAACTTTAAGAAGTATTATGTGCAGATCTGCAGAACAGCAGCAGAAGGAGCGTACTAATGTGGTCCCTGACAAGAAGAAGATTCTCTATACCAAGGTGAAGGAAGAATAGTTTGGTTGAAGGGAAAGCCTTGGTGTGTCATGTATTCTATAGGGACGACAAAGCAATGAAGATTTCATGAAAATGTCATTGTGGACAGTAAAGATTGGTGAACCATTGGTTAGGTGCTACAGGGTTGAGACTAGATAAAATCATAAAGACCACGAAAATGAGATAACATATTACAGAAAAACTATTCACGTTCTCAAGGTATCTGTACAAAGATGAAGGAAAAACACAGTTAGAGACATAAACACGAAGCTTGAGAACGTTTCAGAAGTTCTGACTGTACGTGTGCTGCAGTCTAAAAATGAAGAAAGGTTTGTCCAGTGGTGACTGTGAAGGAGAATATTTAATCACAAAGACACAGAAATGGAGGAATCCCAGTTATTCCTTCAGAAGCTAATTACAAGACTAATCCCAAGGTTTATGAGCTTCAGATGCAAGCCCCGAAGAATAGAGAAGACAGGAAGTATATGGGTGATGTAAGTGACAGAAAAGCATGTTCCATGGTGAGGGCTGCTAGAGGTTGGGTGGAGAAAAGAAAAGGATATTAGAACAGGAAAAGGATGAAGAAATCAGATCAAATCTCTTGATTAAAAAAAACAACAACAGAGTTTGGGAGAACCTGGATATATAAATTTTAGAAACTAAATAATAGTTGTGGTTAAAAAACAAGTATCTTGACACAAAAATTCAAAGGTATGTAGTAACTCATAGTTACATCAGGAAGTTATATAAGCTCTGAGTGTACTCCCATGTTCACATTCCTCTCGTGTAACTACATCTATGTAACAAATAGCATTGGGAAAAAATAAGGCATAAATGTAGCATGGTAGATTCAGTTTTGCATAGTGTGTGTGTGTGTGTCTGTGTGTGTGTTTGTATGTGTGTGTGTGTATGTGTGTGTGTGTATGTGTGTGTCCAGCAGTAAAACATTTACTAATTTAGTTTTATGTCTAATGTTATCACACTCTCAGCAAATACTAGTTTACCAATTAAAATGAGAAACATTGCTTATCTGCATTTGCAGTGTCACCTCACCAAGTTCATCTTTCCCAAAGGAAAAGTAAGAATGAGGCTTTTGAGAGTCAAATGAAATTGAAATTCTCCTTATTTTATTATCTAATGGGATCAGACACTTTCTAATATATAATCACTTTTTACTATAAATTAAAGCTTCCAGAAGACTCTATTTGGTCAGATCAGAGGCAGGATGTTTGGAAAACACTAGAAAGGCAAGGGCTATGGTGGCCCTGAGTTGCCACCACTGTCATAAGAAGATGCATTTTTAAAGTAACACAAACAGCCTGCTAGGTGTGGCCGAAACACCAGGGTGTCAATTATCAGAAGACCACTGGCTCTCAGTTTTATTCATCTTCATTTTAGGTTACTATTCATATCTGACTGTAATTTTAAAAATTAAAATTTAATTTGGCTTTATTCATATAAATTTCACAAATTTAACAGCCTTACTTTCCAACCTTAATGAATAAATTATTTTTAAAAGCCACTATAACCACTTGATTATAATTAAAAATTGCTTTTTTTTTTTTTTTTTTTTTTAAAAAAGAGAGAGAAGATCACGAAGAGAGGGAAGAGAGGCCATCCTGAAGATGGCCACAGGCTAGTTGTTGGGAACATGAAGGAGGCCACTGGAAGGAGAGTATGCAAAAGGGGCAAACCCTGACAGACAGAAGAAGGGTAGCTGCTAGGAGAGGGCAAGTGAGGAAACCAAAAGGTCATTTTAGCAATGACCTTAAAAATGTTTTCACACAAGTTATAAGATTGATAATGACCCCCCCCTTTTTTTCAACTAGGAATCCTTTTATTAGCAAAAAAAAAACAAAAACAAAAACAAAAACAAATAAATACAGTGAAAATCTTTCTTCAGACTGCAAATTAATAAGCTTCAAAATAAATTCCCAATCAAGTTCAAAAGTTACTGTAGAGGGTGTCTGCCTGTCTGCAAACTATCTGCACCACATTTATAAGAAAACAGATCCGGCTATGTGGTGATGTTTCCACATTCTATACTTGCATTAATACATGATGATAATATTATCAGACAGCTATGCTCTCTATATTTGAGAGTGCCAAGACATTCCACTAACAGAACAAAGTTTAAATGAAGTAGCAGTTGCTGGGCGTCTTCATGAATTAAGAAGTCCATTACAAAGACTAAAAGAAGAATGGGTCTGTCCTCTACTGAAAAGGGTACATGTATGGCCTTCCATTCTTTACATCCCCATTTACCTTAAATAGAAAAGAGTTATGCTCAAAATGGTTTACTGATCTCTGCTTGTACATTTAATACTTTCAATTATTCATGTGGTAATCCTTCCCACAATAAAGCATTTGAAGAAAGAAGGGATTCAAATACAATAAAATATTTCTTGGATTGAGAGGGTGTGACTGTACCCTGTTTCTCAGGTCTAGAGGTGAAGACAAAGACATCAAACTGTTTTAGTGTCTGCTCCACATGGATGGAGTGATAATACAGTTACGAGGTCAAACACAGTCTGTCCAAGTTTTGGAAACATAAAAATTCATAAAATTTTAAAAGACATGTTCTCATATAAATCATGGCCAGATCAAGGACAATAACAAGATAGGTTTCTTTTCATTTAAAAAATATTAAGGCAGC
>NC_046165.1:88143528-88236923 GCF_011064425.1 Rattus rattus | reverse complement strand
CCCCAGAGGAACTCCGCCTCTGTGTGACCCGAGATCACCAGGCAAGTCGTTTGTAGCAGAAAAGTTTGTCTTACCTGTGGTCCCCAGGCTCAAGCTTGCTCGCGGGGTGTTGCCTATGAGCTCTCCACGGCCTCAGCAGCCAGGAAGATCTGCCGATCCCAAACTTAAGATCAGATTTTTCTGAATTAACTAATCAACATATCGAAAACACTGTATAAAAAGTGCCATTTAAAGCACATGGTATAACTTGCTTTGCATGGTATTTGCATAGTCATATAACTTTGACCTATTTTAAGTATTTGCTAGCTTATTTTCGGTCTTTAGCAACACGGTCTTGCCATTTATTCCAGGCTGGCCTAGAATTCACCAAAAGCAGACTAACCTCAAACTTAAGATGACCTCCCCACCTCTGCCTCCCAGTGCACTACTGAGCCTAGTTACATTTTTACATATTTTAAGATGATCTTTCTTTTTATATTTTTGCTGAAGTGTTATCACCAAGAACTAATTCAGTGGAGAGATTCAGCTATTCACCATTTGTGGGGAACTATTTCATCCCTTTCTTCCACCATCATCTTTTCCTTGAAAGGTGAAATCATTGATAAAGAATGTCTACACTTCCCTTCTTGCCACAGAAAGACTACATTGATATATAATCATGGTACCACCTGTGTACAATTCCATAAAATAGGAAGCAGAGGCAGGAAGATCACTACAAGTTCAAGGTCATGTTAGTCCATGTACCAATTACAGAACAACAGAGCATGGTTCTATCTCAAAAGAAACAAAACAACCTAAAACAAATAAAATATAGACGAAAAGAAAACCAAAAAGGTAATAGCTGAAGTCTTATGTAATAGCCCCCTCCCACTCTGAAGAGCAATCTGTCAAGCAAGCTCCCTCTGTGCCCTCTTACAATGGCACTTAGTGACTCAGAAGTGGCCACCTCACATGTGGTCAGTTATTCCTAAGACATTGAGCAATCTGTTTCATAATTGAAGTACTAGGCATACTATAGAACCTGGAAGAAAGCATCATATGTGGATTGCTTGAGTTAATAACATCTTAACGGCTTCCTGCCTTTGAAGAAGGTAATTTATAGCAGATTAGCTAATGTACAAAATCCTAAGCCATTTCGGCATCACAGTAGTGTCTCTGATAGGAGGTGTTCTGGTGACACAGTTGTTCTTAATGCTAAACAACCATATCAAGTTCAAAGTAAAGAAACATCTGTAGATATAGCCGAACATCCATTGCTGGCAATAAACAGGCCACTCATGTCCTCACAGGATCTAAGCACACACTCTGTCACTTAAACAGCACTGGAGTTTAATAGAATTCATTTATAAAAAAAAATGCTTTTGGAGTCAAGAAATGAAATTCACTGTGCCCAAAGAACATGACAAATGCATGGTATTTTTCACATTCAGGGTTCTTCATATCTAATAAGAGGTGGACTATCATATCACTTGAGTCCTTGTTAGTATCATCCATGACAAGCAGGATGTCCACATCTTGACCTGTTTTACAAATCGCAGAGTCATTTAGATGTCAATGAGTAGCACAGATACATTCTACTTTGTTCGTCTCTCCCTAGAGAATATTGCAGCCCTTGCTGCCCTGTTTTTCTGCTTGGCAAATATTCAAGGCTCTTTTTTATAACCTCTGTCAGCTGTGTAGAAAATCATGAGATCACTGAACAGAACTTCAAGTGCATTTCAGAAATAACTAATATCGTCATTAGTAATTGGCTACTCTTAAGAACAAAATGCCTTATGAAAAACACAGTGTGACAGCTGCAGTATTTAAGTCTGCAACACAAAAACAGGCACACTCATGACCCAGAAACTCCACCGTTGCCTGTAGCTGTGTTATCTCACCTTAGCTCTGGGAACAGGCTGCACTACCGTCCCCCACCCAGCTTCCCTTGAAGCCACAGATAAAAGACACGCAGACAGCTGTTTATTTTCAACTTGCCTTCTTGGCACAATTGCTGGGCATTATTAAACTCCCACTGCTAGCATGACCTTATCAGTCCTCTTAACTTCACACATCCCCCCCGTCCTAAACTTTAATGCCCAGTTACACCTAGTCCCTGCTAAACATCCCTGACCACCCTTCTGTAGGAGCAGCCACATGCTGCCACTCCTCCCAAGACATGGCTGCTTGGCTTTTCTCTCTCCAAAGCCTGCAAACCCCCTTCTCCTCCCTTGCATCTGTCTTTTTCTCCTCCAGGAACCCAGAAGTCTGACCTACTTCTTCTGCTCAGCAACTGGCCTATGGCTTCGTTACTGACAGATTAAGATCCGACCTTAGCATCAGAACCACCCCCTATATGCCATCTTCTGGGATCAACTTTGAAGACACTTGTTTCAATGCAAGCATTTCAATGTACATCATGGCTGTTCTCTTACTAATGTATACATGAACTCCTATGTCCAATCAGGTAGCAACTGTTTCAAAGGGGTTGTAAAGCTTCACAGGAAAGCAACTTTATGTGTATTAGTATTGAGTCATCAAAACAAAGTGCATTTTCATAGTATTATATGCTTTTCTGTAAAGACATTCTACTATACATTTTGTACTTTGTGTGCATTAATGAGGGTACAACCATAACATTTGTAAGAGTCCTTCCTTATTAGATGAACTTGTTCTTGATGTATGAGACAGATCTAAATCAATCCAGAAAAAAAAATTCATGGAATAAATCACCTGACTCAATTCCCAACTCCTCTGTTTGTATCACTCTTTAGACAAGTTACTTAAGAGTGTTCTGTGTCATCCTTACTTAAGAGAAAAAAGCAACAGAAGATAACTACAGTTGCAATGTTTGCACCTAGCATGCCATTAACTAATTTGAAATACGTACTTTTGGAGAATATAACCTTAGTACAATGTAACTAGTGGAGAGTGACCTACTGGATGCTTTCAAATTAAAAGAATGATACATAAAGAGAGAGAACCAAGTCAATTAATTTTTTTAGAACACCAGGAAGCCATGCAGTGGGTTCTAATTGCCTGTCTCAGGAATCTCTATGTAAAGATTTAGTGGTGTGTCAACTCAGAGAATCTAGAAGCTTGATAGGGTTAATTTCCACAGGTTTAGCAATTGCAAATCTCAGTTTCATCAGAACCCAACAAGGCAGCTCATGTATTCCACTGGAGGCCCTTTAAGAAAATCAACACTATTAACCATGTACCAAGAATAGCTTAGAATCCAGAGCAAACAAGAACTGTGGCATAGCACAGCTGTGTTTTTGTCAAACCATTTCAGAGCCTTTCCAGAATCAATTATCACTAGCAGTCTATTGTGTGTTGTGTTTATATGGAAAGGACAGGTTAAATTAACTTTAAACACCTACCGAAGTCTCTTTCACCACTGTCATCTTTGTACTCAGACACATTCCTATTTTGTATGTGTCCATAGCATCACAGCATAGAGAGTGGGTCACATATTGAGGGCATTTCCACTTTAATTGATTTTCTTAGTGGATCACATTTCCAGGCCTTGGTGCTCCTGTGACTCCTTCAGCCTGTGACTATTAGAGAAGGGTGCTGGTAGAGTTGGTGTTCAATTTCATAGATAGTTAAAACAGGGAAAATATTAAAGTGATTTTTCTTTCCTTTGGGGGAAAATGTGTAATGATCTTGCTTAGTTAGTGTGGGTGATGCCCCATGTTTCCTAGTGGTCTAGATCACTTTGGGCAAGAAATAGACCCATTTGATAGGATTTAATGCCTGCAGGAGATCCCACCCTACATGCAAATAGAGCACAAAGATAAAGCTGGGCTTTAAGTTGTTATAGGTGTTTCCTTAGAACTGGAATAAATAAGTTTCTTGGTTATTAGGCAAAGGCATACTGTAAGGATGATCACTGGAAAATGAAAAGAAACCAGAAAGAAAAACCAAATTTCTACCACAACTTGAGTTCTGTAGTCTGTACCAGGAAGAAAGTGTGATAAATGCTATTTCCATGTTAGATAGAATCCTTTCGATCCTTCTGTGCCAGGAAAACTATGACTCAAACCATCAATGACATAAACAATTTCCTAAATTCTGAAAAAGTGAATCTTAATCCTCAAGGTATTATCTACCTCTGAAATTAATGTTAAAGGAGATTTTACTCTCTATATGGCACTGCACACAAGAACCAGGACTCAGAAGGTAAGTATGGAAATGTAAGGTAGTTGAGTAGGTAAATCAATTAATAAATAAATCAGTTCACAAAACAATTCTTGATGTGTATGTTACATTTTATTTTCTTTAGAAGTACTACATTATATTGAATTAATAGATAAAAATTACCTACTCAGTTGATCTTTATTAATCCAAAACATAACTCCCCCAAACCAAGAAAGTTGAAAACAAGAGCCCAGTTACTGAGGGTACTGTTGTTACACTAGTAGCAAAATAGATGGGACAAGAGAGTCCCCAGATTAGGGACAAAAATAATAAAAAGTTCCATATTTTGCTTGCTAAATCAGGAACATTTTTAAAGTGACTTTACATTTTTGTATTTTTTATTGTTATACGATATAAACAAAAAGAATCACAGCATAAATTGTATATTAAATTACATCAAGAACTTTGGTGAAAGACTGTAAATCAAAACTTCAGCTCCAAGGATAAAGAGCACACACACACACACACACACACACACACACACGCACACACACACGCACACACACACGCACATGCACACGCACACGCACACGCACACACAGTCATAATATATGAATCATTGCAGAAGCACTACATTTCAAAGAAACCAAGAAAGGAGGTAAGTGGGAGGATTTGGAGGAAAAAGAGTGAAGAGAAAATTATATAATTATAATCTCAAAACAGAAAATAAGTACATTAAGAAGATGTACTGGATATATATATATTCATGTATGTGTGTATGCACATTTCTGCATGAGTTTATATGAACCATGTGCACCATATGCATAGTCTAGAATATGTCTGGTCCTCTGGAAATGATAGAGTCACAGGCAGTTATGAGCTATTCTTTCCTGCATAGTCATCTGTCCAGTCCCATCATCTCTTGATGCTGGTGAATTTAAATAACCATAAGTGATTGCCATCATCATCATCACCACCACTACCACCACCACCACCATTACCACCACCACCACCACCATCATCATCATCGTCATCTTTATAATCATGATCGTCATCATCTTCATCGCCTTTCTCCAGTGCTACTATTCTGATGGGGGTTAGGAAAGCTCTTGATGACTAGACTAGGTTTGCAGTTTGAATTAACACTGTCATGGAAGGTTGAACAATCATAGTTGTAACTGTGGGCTTAGCTACTCATGTCAACGTTCCCAAAATAATGCCTCTGAGACTGAATTATTTATGAATAATTGCCTAGGCCAAAGCTTATTTCCCCTTAGCTCATAATTAAGTCATCCAATTTATTCTATTTAAATTCTTGTCACATGCTTAGTTACCTTGTCTCAGGTTCATGCAACCATCTTCAGAGTTTGTAGCATATCTCCTTCCCAAGCCTATCAAAGATAGATAAAAAGTTTAATACCTATGAGAAAGCACAGACAAAGAAGAGAAGAGATTAGTATGTCTACGTCAAGATCATTTTATCTTACAGCTGATTAGAGATCATTGAAAGATAAGCTTGGAGAAAAAGGTCTAGAAACACAATGACCAGGTAGAGCTGTGCCCTGAGATGGAGTAATTGCAAGGTGTGACTGGGTAATTGTTAGAAATCCTTGTCACCAGCTGGTAAAAATGCTTTGCAAAGTTGTGGGACTGTAAAAAGTAAGGTCTGGCTGCTACAAGTAGTTGACCAAGGTGGGTGCTTTATCTTGGCCCCAGTTTCACCAGACTCTCTTTTTGCTTCCAGAATGTCATCCAAAGATAAGCAGGTACAAGCTCCCATGTCAATGCCAACACTAACTGTCATGCCTTCTTGCTATGAATCTGTGGGCAAGGAAAACTACTCTTCTTGTGACCTGCTTCCTGTCAGTTCATTACAAGGAAAACTATAACAATGCATTTGTAATCTTCTTGGGAGAATAAATCGAAGCAGTAATGCATTACAATTAAAAGATACAAGGTAAAAAGAGACAAAATGTGAGAGTAATCTATTTAAACTAGGATTAGATATAATAAAATATTTATGAAAAACTTAACTGAAATGCTAGAAATTTATGTGCTAAAAACTACAAAAGTTAGATAACAAAAAAGTGTGTGTTGTGTTTGAAAATAAAATGTCCGTATATGCTCACCTGTCTCCACCTTGTCCTAATATTTATCAAAGGTCCTTTAGGAGGTGAAACATGGAGCAGAAAGTTGGTCGGTGAGGATGGTCTTGGAGCTTTCATTCACTGCCTCTTCATCTTGTTCGTGCTGTGTCCTATGGGGATGAAATGTAAAGAGCCAGTCTCCTACTCTTACTATAGACTTCATTGTTATCAAGTCTTCCTTGCCATGACATACTCTATCCTGCTGAAGTATAAACTAGAATACACCCATTCTTTCTTAAGTTGATGTCTGTCAGGGAATTCTATCACTACATCAGAAAAGAAACTATGGCGGCATCCCTTATTTATGAATCAAAAAACAATGAAGGGTAATGAAATATGTTTATTGTGCAGTCTGTGCACTACCAAGTACAAATGAGGTGCATTGCCTGTTAAACTCCTAATGATGTTTTGAACAGAAACTGGGACCAACCCACAAATTTTCAGACAGCACAAAGTTTCAGGACCATAAGTAGAAACGCTTGAAAAAGAACAAAGCTAAACGCCTCACTGTCATGATTTCATTGTCTTTTTTAATTGTGGTAACTATCAAAAATGCAATTAATTTACAATGACAGACATAAGCACCAATGGTAAACTATCAAATCGCATTAATATTATTATTAGAAAACAAACAAGCAAACAAACAAATAAACCCCAGCCTTCCTACACAAAGCAAGCCAGCAGGGTAGACCCAGCCTAAAGAGAAGAGCGATAGAGTTTGAATATTGTGAATCTCAGAAGATGTGAACATCCAAAATGAATAAGGAATCTCCTCAAGGTAGTAGCAAAACTAACTAACCAACCAACAAAACAAACAAAATTAACAAGGAAATAGGGCAAAGAGCTTAACCATTTCTCCAAGAAAGATTCACAAATTGCCATGAATGTGTAGAGGGATGCTTGCTGTCACTCACTATTAGAGAAATGCAAATCAAATCCACAGTGTGGTAACACTTTATAAAGGGATGTTCTGGTAGTCACTATTTTAAATAAGCAAAAGAAAAATGTGGTACTGGAGAGATGGCTCAGCCTTTAAGACCACTTGCTGCTCTTGCTGAGTATCTGTGTTCAAATACCAACAATGTATCAGGAAGCTCCTAACTACTTGTAACTCCAGTTCCAGTGTATCTGATGTCCCCTTCTGTTGTTGTAAAACTGTAAAAGATAAAAAGGCTTCTTCTATCCCCCACTAGGTCTGGCACCGCAGTGTCCCAAGATATCTGGTAGATATCTTAATCTCAGTCTGCAAAGCATCTCACCCGCTCTGCTCCATCCCATATCACACTGCCGAAGGCCTCTCTCTCTGAGTCTGGCAGCAGTCTCTCTACCTATCTAGTTCCCAAGGTAGGTTTCCATGCCAGAAACACACATCCCAACTCCATGGCAGCCCAGACCTGCTGCCCCACGCTTCCTTACACTTAAATCTACACATGAAAGAACATACAACACAATAACCTTTGATCCAATTGATAAGATATAATTGCCCACCTAAACATACAAAGCCCTGTACAGATCCATTTCTTAAGAACATTCATAACAACCTGTTAAGGTAGAGCATGGAATCGTAACATCAGCTTCCATGTTGTCCCATGGCTATATCAAGTGGGAAAAAAAAAGCAAAGCAAAACAAAACAAAACAAAAAATTAAAAAAAAAAAAACTCCTCCTCTCCCTTCAAACTTTTCTCAGGCCTCATTCTATCTTGTACCTGCCTCACCTGTGACATCATCCCACACCCTTCTGGCCTCTATTGGCACCTGAACCCAGGAGCGCACAGACACATATACATAAATAAAACAATAAAATAAATATTAAAACAAAAATTCAATATTCACAAGGTTAAGGAGAAAATAGAGCGCTTTTAAACTGTTGGGGTTATAACATGGTATATCTACCATGGAAAATAATATAAAATTTCCACACACAAAAAAATGTAAAAGTAGGAGTAGATATGATCCCTCAATATTTTTCCAGGACATATAGCCCAAAATTTCAGACTTTGAAGGGAACTTGTCATACTCCTGTTCACTGTAGCTAAGTGGCTAATATATAGAAGCAAATGTTCGCTGAAGGATGGAGGGAAAAAGGAAACATAACATGCACAATGAAGTATTATTTAACCACAAAAGAAATGGAGTCCTATGATTTGTAAGAACATAGATGACCTCTGAAAGTACAATTTTCAGTGAAATAAAACAATCACAAAAGTGCATTGTCCATGAATCCATTTATATAGGTTAATGAAAGCCATCATAAGTTAGATAATGAAATAGTGATTGCCTGTTACCAAAGGTAAGAAGAAATAGAAAATTTATCAAACATGAGTTATAAACTTTTAGAATAAAAGACAAAACTTTTCAGGGCTGGGTAGATGCACAGTCAGTAAAGGGCTTATCTTGAAAGCCTGAGTAAGTGATCCAAGACCCCCCCCAAAAAAGCTGGACATGATGCCATACACTTGAAATCTGAGCCCTAGAGTAGCAGAGACAGGCTTGCTGGCCAGACAGCCTTGTCTAACACATGATCCTCTAGTCATAGTGAGAACCAAGAAAGAGAAGACAACACATAGGGTTGCTCATTCATACAGACCTAGACCTATTCCTGTATACAGTTGAACACACACACACACACACACACACACCATGGGAACTTGTGTTGAGGGGGGTTTCCCTAGTTAGTAATACTCTAAAGCACAGTAAAAAAAAATGAAGAGAGTAAATCTTATATACTGTGCCTTTCAACAAAATATAAATGTCGTGGGTAATTAATACCATATTACTGTTTTTAATGCTATGCTACCAACTGTGTGTTCTCATGACCATATATCAGTGGCTGTGACATTCTCTGCAGACAGACTGTTGTGTTTGTTGATGTTTCTGTCCCTTCACAGGCTTAGGTCTGTGAACTCAGCAACTGTTTGGGCTATTTTTATTCTATGACAGAGACTGAAAACCGAGGCATTACTGAGCTAAAGTAAGTAATTAAGTGCATAGGGGGTGTATGTAATTATTGTCTTTGATGATCTCTCTGTTAAGAACAAGAAACTTTAAAGTTCAACTGTTAAGTATGTATTATCATTGAATGAAATTGAGAGCATACTTTATTCACCTAGAGTACTATCGGTGCCATCAACAGATCTCCTTTCAGTAAACAAAAGAGAGTTCCAGTTCTGACCAGTATTAGAAATATGCTTACTTAACAGGGAATTTTCCACCCATGTGTGCCCAATTTGGGATATACAATTATAACCATGCTCTAATAATAGTAACTATCATGGGGTTGAATATATGGCTCAGCAGTTAAGATCTCTTGGTCTTTTAGTAAAGGATTTGACTTTGGTTCCCAGCACCCATGTTGGACAGTTCACCATGGCCTGTGAACCTCTTCTGGCTTCCACAACGAATACAAGCACATGTGTTCATGTACAGGTACACACAGAGAGAAGTAAAATAAATCTCTAAAAATAAGCATTATAAGGCCTTACTGTGAAAGTTGTAATCACCACATGTGTTAAATAATGTGTCAGTATCAATGGACATCAAGTCTTTATTATGTGCATAAATATTTATGAAATGTCAGTAAGATCCTATAATTCTATCATGCATATTCAAATGTGGATTTTTAAATAGCACAGCCTGAAAAGGTAAATAACTTTTAAAATGCATATGTTGTTTGCTGTGTAACAAAATCATTCTTAAAATATCAATCAATATTATGAATTTCAAAAAAATATTTGGTTCAAGTATCTATTTTATTTAAAATTAGCCTCTCACTAAGATACATAGGGCCAATAAGTATGCAACTGCTTATTGCACTACACTGTCACTTATCTCATTCATGCACTACATTATACAGCAATTTATTGCTTAGTGTATTCCAGGTACTGTTAGAAACTGTGGAAACTGAGCGATGGCAGCAATAAAGGCTTCAAGGAAAGTAGGCTTTAATGAGCTCAGAATAGAATCAGCACATGCTTACTCTGATAGTCAAGATTTATTATCAACTTGTTAGAAGCATTAGAATACAAGCCTTTAGTAATATCAGTAGGAGTTTACCAATTCTTGAAGGGTGCAGCTTTACCTTAATTATGGGTGGCACCATTCTATGAGACAGTGTCCTAGACTGAATAAAACTGTGGAAGCGAGCTAAATGCCAGCCTTCTTTGCTCTTTGCTTCCTTATTATGGATGGATGCCATGTGACATGTTATCTCAAGTTCATGCCTCCATGACTCCCCCCTCCATGATGAACTGTACCATCAAATTGTACACCAAACAAAATCTTTCATTCTTTTAAGTGCTTTCATTGGGATATTGTGTTCTAGGAACAGGGAAAGAAACTAAGACACATTTGAAAAGTGTCACAAATAGTACAGAACACAGTGATAAAGAGTTAGGCAAGGGCCCAAGGCTAGGCGTTGAGCAGTGAGGGAATAATGGCCAACAATCTTCAACAGTATAACTTTCGGTGCTAGAGAAAGTTTTGCTTTGCTACAGTTGCAAAAACCTGAAGAAAATATGTAAGGGAACTAGGATTTATTTAGGTTCACATTTTTAGGAGGTTCAATCTGTTACCCCTGAGCTCTGTGCATCTGAAGTTATGGGCAACCAGAACATCGTGGAAATGGGAGCCAGCAATTTCATCACCTCACAGTAGGCAGAAAGTAGAGAATCAAGACTGAACATCTTGAGATGAGAATTAGTCTCCGAGGAAGTGCCTTCAATTAGTGCCACCCTCCCAACTTTTGAGAATCTCCTAATATAGTCTCATTAGTTGTATTGAACATTTAACCCACAAAGCTAGCTGTCGCTGCTCTACTAAACCATACTGGTGACATTGGAGAAGACCTTTAAAAAGGTAAAAGTGTTAGCCTTCTAAATCTAGCAGGAAAGCTCACTATAGATGTGTCCAATACACAAATAACCTGGCATAAAACCATGCCCATTTGTTCATGGACTAGAGGCATCTGGTTTTACCAGAGTCAAGCTAAAGATCTATACTTAAAGATGCGGTTCCTTAGAAAGGAGTTTTAGTCATAGTACCTAAGGCCTTGAAAGCTAGGGTCATTCTGATTGTGAATGTAAGCGGTTGGATTTTAGCTGAGAAGAAGCATGATTAATTTTATATTTTTAATAAGCAGTGAGAGTCAGAGTAGAACCAGAAAAGATTATGAAATCAGGTAAGAATGGAAGTCACAGAGAAATGTTTAAAACTCCCTCTCCCCTCCCCTCCCTCTCCCTCCCTCCCCCCTCCCCCTCCCCCTCCCCCCCCCCTCCCCCCTCTCTCTCCCCTCTCTCTCTCTCTCTCTCTCTCTCTCTCTCTCTCTCTCTCTCTCTCTCTCTGTGTATGACAGAGACAGAGAGACAGAGACGTGCAGAGAAAGAGAGGGCGATTCTGATCTCTCAAAAGTTTGATAAGAGTGACAGAATGTGAGAATTAAGACTGTGGGACTGCAAGATGAAGATATGGCTTTGCTGCTAAACATTCTTTCTGCTCTTCTGAAGGACATAAGTCTGGTTCCCAGAACTTTCATCAAGTGTCTAACGATCAGTTGAAACTCCACCTCCAGAAGATATAATACCCTCTTCTGGTCTCTACCAACACATATATATGTCACACACACACACACACACACACACACACACACACGTAGATATGCATGCATATAAGTGCACACACAGACACATGTGCCACACATACACACACAAAATTCTTAAAGAGTATTTTTGGCTTTTAATATGGTAATTGGGCTATTCTTGATAAAGACATTATTTATTATAAATATGAAACCCATGTTCACATTCTAAAGTCAGAAACGAAATACCATGATAATACTTCTTCCCTATATTATACCTTTAGAGATAAAAGGAATTAGCAGCAATAGTAGCCATTGCTTGATACACCATATGGAAGGAATTCTATTAACTTCATTCAAGTTTAATGTTAGCTTGTCAAAACCAAAGCTTGGTTGTTTTCAGTCACAAGGCTAAAAATAAAAATAGGATACAACAATTTCACTCCTCGGTATGGTATACATTGAAGAACTGCAGTCAGTATAATGGAAACATACCTTCATTATGTTTAATTGAGCATTATTCACAGTAACAAAATTATAGAAGTAATCTAAGTGCCCAGAATTATCTAAGTTGATAAAGAAAACATGGATGTGACTGGAAAATACTATGCTAAGTGAAGTAAGTGACATAGAAACATAATACTGCCTGTTCTTATTCATATATGAAATATAGCCAAGTTGGCTTTGTAATAGAGAAATATAATAATGATCATAAAAAACTGGAAGGGGAAAAGGTGTAAGAATAAAAGAGTTGAATACTACATACCAAAATATATCATATATTGTATATATTGTTATATAGGATAGATATTTTATATGATTCTATAACACAAGGTAACTATAGTTCAAAACAATTATGTATTTCATAAGCAGAATAGATGGATTTAGGGAGTGTTAGAGAAAAAGATTATTATTTTTTTTAAGTTAGAACGTTTTACTTAAACTAGAGAAATACATTTTAGTGACTGATTACACTGTAAGTAGACCATAGTTGATATTAAAGCGTTGATATTTTAAAATTGCTAAAATATTTTTTTTTAATTTTCAATTTTTTATTGGACTTTTTATTTACATTTCAAATGTTATCCCCTTTCCCAGTTTCCCATCCATAATCCCTCTACGGTATCCCTCTCCCACTTCTTCTATGAGGATGAGATGTTCACCTCAAAAATTGATTAATTGGAAAGGTAATTAATGTGTTAACTACTGTGATTAAATCCACCTACCATATCTGCATAAAACAAAAGAATGTATTATACCTAGTAAACATAAATGTCTACTTGTCTATTAGAAATAGGTTTAATATTTAATTTCTGATGCTCCACATACTGCCAGTGATGGTACATTCCTGTCATCCCAGAACTGGAGAAGTAGTAACAAGAGGGTCAGAAGTTCAAGTTCATCTCAGCTTGTGAGTGCAAGACCACCTTAGACTACACAATACCCAGATTAAAAACAAAATTTTAAATTACTTGACATATTGTTCAATTTCTATATAAACTAACTTGAAGTCTGGATGTTTTAGATGATAGCTAGTGAAGACAGGCTACAACTGCTCAGCCCAGGCTAGCTGGGTGTGAGTGGTGATGTTATTCTGCAACAAAAGAACTTTCTGCTGCAGAAAAATAACTCCTGAACTGTTTATCTGTAGACTATAATCTTTAGCTATTATTTATTTGCTTTATAATTTGAGGAGGATTGTTTTAATTTAACAAAGGGAGTGTTCTTTATATTCATCAGAGGTTTTAGTTTTAATTCCACAACCGGATGTAAAAGTGCTTTAATGATTTGGGAGTTGATGCATTACTGAGAATGTATCCTTTATATTACTTTTGCGTGTTAGTCTTTGTCTATATTTTTAAAAAGCTGCTCTACAGATAATTCTCAAGTCTATGTGGATGAAATCGACTCCTACCTTATTGAATATTGGTAATAGTTCTAAAGCAAAAGGTTCATCCTAATACAACCGGAGCTTAAGTTTCTGTTGTATTGGAGAAATCTGTATTAAAAATGACATTAAATTGTTATAGGATAAAAACATTTATTTTTTCTCATTATATAGCAGTAAAAGCTAACTACATTGCACCGTATATTTCTTTTACCTTTTTTCTAATGTGGAAGCAATTAACATCATTTACAACCTAGAATAATTTGAAAATCTCTACTCAACTGTTAAATTATGTATTGTTGATCTCTCAAATATGGTTTAATGCTGCCTATTCATGTGAATAGGCTTTGACAAGCTCCCACCTTATTGCTAGTCATAAGCTGCAGGCTATTCATTAAATCTGAATGTCTGTGTTGTCATCTGTGTGTTATTGTAGCCGATAACACTAGATACAATAATGCGAAAACATACTATGATAGCTGCTTATTAGGTAAGACAGAACACCTATAGCTACTCAAAATTGGATTTTGAGTCTCAATGTTAAGCTATTTAACATTCCACCTCTGTGTTTTCAAATACATCAACCCTATCAGCTGATGCTGCAGGGTTATATTGTCAATATTTTCATAATCTTTAGAATATGATAAAGTGTAACTTTCATTCACACACAGTGTATAACTCTGTGATGTCTGTACAAAGTCACATAGAATTCACCATAGCAGAAAGCAGATAACTGGTAGTAATTGCAGAGTATCAACGACAATTTTCTTCCATATTATTTTAAGGGAGATCTATTTGGAAGGCACACTATCCCTTGCTTGCAACTCTAGCATAGAGATTTAATACCTACAATTCAGTAATACAATGAAAAACCTCACCTAGATGTTTTTTTCTGCTCCTGTTAAAAACAAAACAACAAACTTCTTCTTAGAGCTCAGAATTTTTATTATAATTTCTGTCTGCTTTATTTGTGTGAAATAATATACTTTACTATACCATGGAACTAGCAAACATATTTTATATTAGTGATATAATTTTAGGATATATAGAAATAATTTTTTTTTAAAAATAGTAAGGTTGACAAGTTTTACTAAGAGGGTTATAAAAGGAACTTATTTAAGGAGAAAAAAGTAGAAGAGACAACAAGTAAAAAACATGTATATTATTAACAGAACAAATAGATCTCCCTTAAAATGATATGGATGAAAATTGTGGTTGATATTCTGCAACAGTGAATTCTCTGTGACTTTGTATAGACATCAGGCAGAAGACTTGACAGTGACTTGCTGAGACGTGGCTGGCCTATATCCAGTCATGTCTTAGTTACTGTTCTATTTCTGTGAAGACACCTATGACCAAGACAACTCATAAAATAAAGCATTTAACTGGGGACTTACTTACCTTTTAATCGGGCTAATCTAAGGTCATCAGGATATAAAGCAGTACCCGAAAACTTTACATTGTGATCTAAAGGTAGCAGGCAGAGAGAGAGAGAGAGAGAGAGAGAGAGAGAGAGAGAGAGAGAGAGAGAGAGAGAGAGAGATTTGGAACCTCAAAGTCCCCTCCAGGCTGGCATACACCATTCCAACAAGGCCACATCTCCTATTCCCTCATAAAAGGTCTACTCCATGATGACTAAGCAAATATACAAGGCTATAAGGGACAACTCTCATTCAATCCACTACAAGTCAGTTACCAAAATCCTCATACAGTTCTACCTCATGGTTTCTAAAAGATGTATTTTAATATTATACATTTCTGAGTTTTTTTTTCTTTATTTGTTTTGCTTTTGAGATAAAGAATATGTAGCCTATCTGTTTTTGTCTTTGTGTTCCCTTGTTTTTTGTTTGTTTGTTTGTTTTGGTTTTGGGTTTTTTTTTGCCTATACTCTTTTTAAAACAAATACATATTTTTTATTGTAAATAAAGTGGTTGGCCTAAATAATTATGGCTTGGCTTCCTCTATAAACACCATTCTTTAGCCCTGCAGGTCTGTTCCTGGGGTGTGAGTCTTCAACAGCTGTTTTACATTTAGAGCGTCCATCTTTCTTTTCAATTCCCTTGGATCTTGTGCAGAATAGTTCATAGTGAAGAAAAAATAAAAACATTAACTCTGGAGGAGTCCTCTCAGTTGTACATAGAATGTGTTTGTATTTTCCCGCATAATAATGTCAAAGCTACAGAAACTAAAAACCTAATTTTCTTCTATGTTTGTTTCTGCTTCCATATTGGTAAAATTCTGAGGGAAACACAAACCTTCAGCAGGTACTCACTGATAAGATGGAATCCATTTCTAGAGCAGACTAAGCTCTACCTTTCCTGTGCCCCTAATATTTAGCTTCTGAATTCCTTTGAATTCCTGAATTCCTCCTATGATAGTAATTTATCCCCAGGCTGTTTCCTACTTCAGACTCTCACTTTCCCTGAAAAAAAAATCATGCTTTTCCTCTTATTTTCTACATACATTTAATTATTGCTATATGACTTAATAAACAGGTGACAGGTGAATGTTTTATAGTTGTATTACATAATGATATACATAGGTCCACACAATTCTGTGATAGATTTCAGAACCAACGAATACATTACAAAGTGTTAGGCAGAAATCACATTACAACATTTGTGTAGCAGAAAGATGGACGCTCTAAATGTAAATTAGCTGTTGAAGACTCACATCCCAGGAAAAGACCTGCAGAGCTAAAGAATTGTCTTTATAGAGGAAGTCAAGCCATAATTAACTTTTAGGTCAACCACTTTATTTACAATAAAAAAATATGTATTTGTTTTTAAAAGAGTATAGGAAAAAAAAACCATTTGTATCTCTGAACTGATAAGTGAGAGGGAAAAAAATGGAGCAAAAAATTTCTTATTACATCAAGCATTTGCATCATATCTGCTCCACCCACCCAATGAATCCCTCCCACCCACCAACACACTCCGTCCCACTTCCCCATCCTGACATTACCTTACACTAGGGCATCAGAGCTTCAGAGGACCAAGGGCCTCTCCTCCCATTGATGCCCAACAAGGACAAGCTCTGCTACGAGTGCGGCTGAGTCATATGTCCTTCCCTGTGTACACTTGGGATAGTGGTTTAGGCCCTGGGAGGTATGAGGAGTCTCATTTGTTGATATTGTTGTAATTCTTATGGGGATGCAAAGCTCTTCAGCTCCTTGAGTCCTTTCTCTAACTCCTCCATTGGGACCCTGTTCTCAGTTCAGTGGTTGGCTGCAAACATCTGCCTCTGTATTTGTCAGACTCCGGCAGAGCCTCTCAGGAGACAGGTATGTCAGGCTCCTGTGAGCATGCATTTCTCAGCATCCAGGTGGGGCAGTCTCTGTATGGCTTTCCTTCAGTCTCTGCTCTACACTTTGTCTCCATATTTGCTCCTGTGAGTATTTTTGTTCCACCTTCTAAGAGGGACTGTAGCATCCACACTTTGGTCTTCCTTCCTCTTGAGCGTCATGTGGTCTGAGAATTGTACCTTGAGCATTCCAAGCTTTTCAGCTAAGATCCACTTATCAGTGAGTGCATACATACCATTTGTGTTCTTTGGTGATTGGGTTACCTCTACTCAAGATGGTACTTTCTAGTTCACTCCATTTGCCTAAGAATTTCATGAAGTCATTGTTTTAAATAGCTGAGTAATGAGTACACTCCATTGTGTAAATGTACCACATTTTCTGTATCTGTTCCTCTGTTGAAAGACATTTGGGTTTTTTCAGCTTCTGGCCAATATAAATAAGGCTGCTATGAACATAGTGAAGCACGTGTCCTTGTTTTAGGTTGGTGCATCTTTTCAGTATATGCCCAGGAGTGCAATAGCTGGGTGCTCAGGAAGTACAACGTCCAAATTTCTGAGGGACATCCATACATTTTTCCAGAGTTGTTGTACCAGCTTGCAATTCCACCAAAAATGGAGGCATATTCCCCTTTTTACACCATCCTCAGCAGCATCTGCTGTCACCTGAGTTTTTATCTTAGCCATTCTGACTGGTGTGAGGTGGAATCTCAGGTTTGTATCAATTTGCATTCCCCAGATGACTAAGGATATTAAACTTTTCTTTAGGTGCATCTCTGACATATGATATTTCTCAGTTGAGAATTCTTTGTTTAGCTCTGTACCCCATTTTGATAGGATTCTTTAGTTCTCTGGAATCTAACTTCTTGAGTTCTTTGGATTTCTTGGATGTTAGTCATCTATTGGACATAGAATTGGTAAAGATCTTTCCCCAATCTGTTAGTTGCCCTTTTGTACTAATAACAGTGTCCTTTGCCTTACAGAAGCTTTGCAATTTTATGAGGTCCCACTTGTCGATTCTTGATCTTAGAGGATAAGTAATTGGTGTTTTGTTCAGGAAAATTTCCCTGGTTCCCAAGTATTCTAGGCTCTTCCACACTTTCTCTTCTATTGCTCTCATTATATCTGTTTTTATGTGGAGGTACTTGATCCACTTGGACTTGAGCTTTGTACAAGGAGATAAAATGGATCAATTTGTATCCTTCTACATGTTGACTGTTACTTGAACCAGCACCGTTCATTGTTGCAAATGCTGTCTTTTTTCCACTGGATTGTTTTAGCTCCTTTGTAGAAAAGATTAAGTGACCATAGGTGTGTGAGTTCATTTTTGTGTCTTAAATCACATTCCATTGATCTACCTACCTGTCTCTGTACCAATACCATACAGTTTTTAATCACTATTGCTCCGAAATACAGTTGGAGGTTAGGAACAGTATTTGCCTCAGAAATTCATTTTTTTAAGCATAGTTGCATAGTTTTTGATATCCTGGGTGTTTTGTTATTTCAAATGAATTTGCATATTGCTCTTTCTAACACATTGAAGAACTGAGTAAGAATGTTAATGGGGATTGCATTGCATCTGCGGTTTGCTTTTGGCAAGATAACCATTTTTTTAATCTGTAAGCATGTGAGATTTTTCTATCTTATGAGATCTTCAATTTCTTTCTTCTGAGACTTGAAGTTCTTGTCATACAGATCTTTCGCTTGCTTTGTTACAGTCATACCAAGGTATTTTATATTATTTGTGAATATTGTAAAGGGTATTGTTTCCCTAATTTCTTCCTTAGCCTATTTATCCTTTGAGTAGAGGAAAGCTACTGATTTGTTTCAGTAATTTTATATCCAACTACTGTGCTGAGATAGTTTATCAGGTTTAGGACCTCTCTGGTGAAATTATTGGGGTCACTTGATTATACTATCATATCATCTGCAAATAGTGATATTTTGATTCCTTCCTTTCCAATTTGTATCCCCTTGGCCTCTTTTTGTTGTCAAATTTCTCTGACTAGGAATTTAAATACTATATTGAATATATTGGGAGAGAATGGGCAGCCTTGTCTAATCTCTGATTTTAGTAGGATTGAGTCTTTTTCTCCATTTAGTTTGATGTTAACTACTGATTTGTTGTAAGTTGTTTTTACTATGTTTAAGTGTGGGCCTTGAGTTCCTGGTCTTTCCAAGACTTTTTATCATGAAGGGGTCTTGAATACTATCAATACTTGTAGGGTTTTTTTTTGTTTGTTTGTTTTTGTTTTTGTTTTTGTTTTTTGTTTTGTTTTTTTTGTCTTTAAGCTTGTTTACATAGTGGATTACATTGATGGATATCTGTGTATTGAACCATCACTTGCATCCCTAGGATGAAGCCTCCTTGATAATGTTGAATGATTTATTTGAGGTGTTCTTGGATTTAGTTGGTGTGACTTTTGAGTATTTTGTATTGATATTCATGAAGGAAATTGGTCTGAAGTTCTCTTTCTTTGTAGGGTCTATGTGTGGTTTAGGTAGAATAAATTGTGTGGTGTTTCTTCTGTTTCTATTTTGTGTTATAGTTTGAAGAGTGTTGATATTAGGACTTCTTTGATGGTCTGATATAAGTCTGCACTAAGTCCAAATTTTTGGGGCTTTTTTTTTTTGTTGGGAGAATTCTAATAACTGCTTCTATTTCTTACAGGGGTTATAGGAAGGTTCATATGGTTTATCTGATCCTGGTTAACTCTGGTACCTGATATCTGTCTAGAAAATTGTCCATTTCATCCAGATTTTACAGTTTTGTTGAATATAAGTATTTGAAACAGGATATGATGATTTTTTGGATTTTCTGAGTTTCTGTTGTTATGTCTCCTTTTTCATTTCTGATTGTGTTAATTTGGATACATTTTGGCTAAGGGTTTATCTATCTTGTTGATTTTCTCAAAGGAACAGCTCCTGGTTTTGTTTATTCTTTGTATAGATCTTTTTGTTTACTTGCTTGATTTCAGCTCTTAGTTTGATTATTTCTTGCTGCCTACTCCTCTTGGATGAATTTGATCTAGAGCCTTCAGGTGTGCTGTCAAGCTGTCAGTGTATCCTCTCTCTGATATCTTTTTGAAGGCACTCAGAGCTATGAGATTTCCTCTTATCACTGCGTTCATTGTATCCTACAAGTTTGGGTATGCTATGGCTTCATTTTCATTAAATTCTAAAACATCTTTAATTCCTTTCTTTATTTCTTCCTTGGTTAAGTTGTAGTTAAGTAGAGTATTGTTCAGCTTCCATAGGTATGTGGGCTTTCGGTTGTTTTTTGTTATTATTGAAGACTAACTAGTCTTAATCCATGTGATCTAATAGAATGAATGGAATTATTTTAATCTTCTTGTATCATTGAGACCTGATTTGTGGCCAATTATGTGGTCAATTTTTGAGAAGGTAACATGAAGTGCTGAGAAGAAGGTATATTCTTTTGTTTTAGCATGAAATGTTCTGTAGATGTCTG
Source organism: Rattus rattus (assembly GCF_011064425.1). Taxonomy (NCBI): domain Eukaryota; kingdom Metazoa; phylum Chordata; class Mammalia; order Rodentia; family Muridae; genus Rattus; species Rattus rattus. The sequence continues at coordinate 88,216,421 of NC_046165.1, read as the reverse complement.
TTAAATCCATTTGGTTCATAGCTTCTGTAACTTTCACTGTGTCTGTGTTTAGTTTCAGTTTCCATGATCTGTCCATTGAAGAGAGTGGGGTGTTGACATGTCCATTATTATTTTGTGAGGTACTATATGATCTTGAGCTTTAGTAAAGATTCATTTATAAATGTGGGTACCCTTGAATTTGAATCATAGATATTCAGAATTGAGAGTTAGATTTTTCCTTTGATGAATATGAAGTGTCCTTTATCTTTTTTAATAACTTTTGGCTAAAAGTCAATTTTATTTGATATTAGCTTGGCTAGTCCAGCTTGTTTCTTGGGACCATTGGTTTGAAATTTTTTCCAGTCTTCTGCTCTAAGATAGTGTCTATCTTTGTCATTGAGGTTTGTTTCCTGTATGCAGTAAAATGCTGGGTCCTGTTTATATATCTAGTCTGTTAGTTTTTGTCTTTCTATTGGGGAATTGAGTACATTGATGTTGATAGATATTAGGGACCAATGATTGTTGTTTACTGTTATTTTTGTTGTTAGAAGTGGAATTAGGTTTGTATGGCTATCTTACTTTGGGTTAGTTGATAGAAGATTACTTTCTTGCTTTTTCTAGGGTGTAGTTTCCCTCCTTTTATTGGAGTTTTCCATCTATTATCCTTTGTATGGCTAGGTTTGTGGAAAAGTATTGTGTAAATTTGTTTTTTGTCATGAAATATCTTGGTTTCTCTATGATATTTCTACTATGCAATATCTATGTTAATGGAGAGTTTTGCCTGATATAGTAGCCTGGACTCATATTTATGTTCTCTTGGAATCTGTATGACATCTTCCCAGGATCTTCCAGCTTTCATAGTCTCTATTGAGAAATCTGATGTCATTCTGATAGGTCTGCCTTTATACATTATGTGACCTTTTCCCCTTACTACTTTTAATATTCTTGCTTTGTTCTGTGCATTTGGTGTTTTGACTATTACATGATGGGAGAAATTTCCTTTCTGGTCCAATCTATGTTGCGCTCCTTAGACTTCTATATTTTCTCTTTCTTTAGGTTAGGGAAATTTTCTTCTATAATTTTATTGAAGATAATTACTGGTCCATTAAGTTGGGAGTCTTTGCTCTCTTCTATACCTATTATCCTTAGGTTTGATTTTCTCATTATGTCCTGAATTTCCTGAATGTTTTTGTTTAGGAGCCTTTTGTCTCTTGCATTTTCTTTGACTGTTGTCTCATTGTTTTTTATGATATCTTCTGCCCTGGAGATTCTCTCTTCGATCTCTTTTATTCTGTTGATGATTCTTGCATCTATGACTCCTAATCTCTCCTAGGTTTTCTATCTCCAGAGTTGTCTCTCTTTGTGCTTTTTATTGATTCTATCTCCATTTTTAGATCCTGTATGCTTTTGTTCAATTCCTTCACCTGTTTGGTTGTGTTTTCCTGTAATTCTTTAAGAGATTTTTTTTCCTCTTTGAGGCCTTCTACGTGTTTATCTGTGTTGTCCTGTATTTCTTTAAGGGAGTTATTTATGTCCTTCCTAAAGTCCTCTAACAACATCATGAAATATGTTTTTAAATCTGAATTTTGCTTTTCTGGTATGTTGGGGTATCTACAACTTGCTGTGATTGGAGAACTTGTTTCTGATGATGCCAAGTTTCCTTGGTTTCTGTTGCTTAGGTTCTTCACTTGCCTCTTGTCATCTGGTTATCTCTGTTGTTAGCTACTCTTGCTGTCTCTGACAGTGGCTTGACCCTCCTGTAAATCTATGTGTCAGCACTCCTGGGAGACCAGCTCTCTGTCAGTGAGAGATTTAGGTGGGATTTCGGTACCAAGATCTGTGGCACAGGGTCCACTCAGGGTGCACATAGAAATTTAAAATATCATTTCCCACATTGCTCTTCAGTTCCTGTGTCCTGAGGGCTCCATACGGGTCCCTCTGAATAGAAGTAGTGGTCTCACCTGTTCTCTCAGGTATATCAGCACTACTGGGAGACCAGCTCTCTTGCAGTAGGATCTGTGTACAGAAAGCTCTGGCATAGGGTCAGCACCAGATGCAGATGGAAACCTGAAGGATCCTCCCTTATCAATACTCTTAGTTCTGCACCTCTCCACCTGCCCAAACATTAGTTACTCAACTGTATCTAGTCCCTACTACACTCCCTCAAGCACTCACCTATAGGAGCACCTGTATGGTCACTTCATTTGAGATATCATATGGCTGGTCACCTTTTCTCCATCAGAACCATGATGAGTTCTCCTCTCCTTGTGTCTGTGTCTTACCTCCCAGAATGTGAAAGTACCACCTGTCCTTTCCAACTATCCATTGGCCCATGTCTTCTTTACTGACAGATGAAGACCAAATTGGAGAACAGGACCCTAGCTTCAGAACCACCCTTACAATGACTAGTCATATTGTATCCATGTTCCTGCATAGTTCAGTTGACTACTGAAAGTTATATACATTGCACTGGGTACCACTTTATGATTTTAAAATTAAATTATAGTTGAATATAACTCAAAGTTAAGTTTGTGAAGTACATAAGCTCAATTTAAGTACTTTATAATCATATGTAGTAGGTATATTGGACAGAGTATGAAAATGTGATATTCTAGAAATTTCTGTTGCTTAGCTCTTCCTTAAAGTGATAAAACTGACTGAAAGTTTATTAGTGTTCTTTTGCTATTATTCTGAAATATATGGACTTTTTGCCATTGCATAATATTATTAATATTATATTTTATATTAATATGATTATAATTTATTACTATATAACTATAACAACTATATTGTGTTATAACAATATTATAACATTATAGGCATTAATTGAAATTAAATAATAAACTAGTAAATAATTAGTCTTTGGCATTACTAAAGAATAGCCTAAATCACCTTTATCAAAAGCAATTAGATGAGGAAAGAGTTTACTTCATCTTCCAATACTGGTCACAGTCCATCAGTGTGGGATTCAGGACAAAAATTTAAGGCAGGGAAGAACTAAAGTAGGAACTATGGAAGAATGCTGCCTACTCAGTTTGTATTTTTATCTATCCTAGAATCAATTCCCCAGGAACAGTACCTCCCATAGTGGTTTGAGCCCTTCCATATCAGTCATCATTCTAGAAAATGCATTATAGGCTTGCCCACAGTTCAGACCATATAATTTTATAACAGTTAGTGTATTACTCTCTTCTCAGATGATCCTAGCTTGTTGGGGAAAACTAAACTAAGATAAAATATAAATATATGAATCCATATGGAATGGATCTAAATGCTTTAAAAGTAAATATTAAGATATAACTAGAAAAAGGAAAAAACAGAGATAGAATCAAGATAAAGTTTTGAGATAGACAAGGAAGGAGAGGACGATAAATTGACTTATCGATCACCATTATTCTCAAAGGGAGTTAAGATGAGTTTGCTTTGCAATACTGACTTTTAAGGCAGCAAGTGCTAGGCCTGTGGATTAGTTTGCCACTCTTTTTAATCTAAATACAGTATTGCCCTAGTTCATATATGACAACTGGAACCCCAATGATGTAAATTTTGTGAATGTTGCCTACATTACCATGTCTTCTAATATAAATAGAATACACAATGAAGAAAACACATAGATGCATTCAATCTTTAGATTGAATCAATATAGAACAAATTATGTGTTTGAATAAAATAGCTAGATCAGTTTCAGGTTCTGAGGAAAATAATTCTAGGGGCTTGAAATTCAGCATAGAAAGCTAAGCTCAAGTTCTTTTTAAAAGAAAATTCTTTTAGTGAACTTTGAGAGTGGGATTGTACCAGTGGCTATAACCCTTGCTCCTCCCTGTATGAGAGTGTCCCAGTGGCTTTATCCCTTCCACTCCCAGTGTGGAAACAGTACACCAGTGGGTTCAGATCTCCACCTTCCTAGATTAGAAGTTCATTAGTTGGTTCATCTTTTCTCTTTTATATTGTGTTCTCAGTGAAGACTCACTCAAAAAAATCATTTAGTAATGCTAAAGAATAAACAGTAGCAGTAAGTTTCATCTTAATTAACTCATAGAAAGATTCATGATTTATATACTGCAGCCCCTATTTCAATTTAATATTTCTTACAGATAATATACTCCATAAGAGGGGTTGGGGATTTAGCTCAGTGGTAGAGCGCTTGCCTAGGAAGCGCAAGGCCCTGGGTTCGGTCCCCAGCTCCGAAAAAAAAAAAATATATACTCCATAAGAAATGTAAATTAAGTGTGTAAACCATCTATATTTTCAAGATGTAATTTTACATTTCTGCATTTTAAAAGTTTGGCCATAATTCTAGAAGCACGCTTCTAATTCATGTACCTGCACATGTGACCTTTGTGAGCAGAAATTTGCATGTATAATCTGTGTTTACTTGTAACTCTCTGGTTATATACTGCTTATATCTGTGGATTCAAGTTACTGAAGTGAATACCAATAAAAAAAAAAAAGAAAAAAAAAAAAAAGAAATGTAAATTATCTTACTAAGTTCTTTCACAAGGATATTTTTCCATCAATGGATAGTTCAAAATTAATGTCTAATCAGTGTGTGTGTGTCTAATAAATCATATGCTAATTCTATTTATTTATTAGTTTATATTGCTCATTCCAATATTTTTAAAGCTCCAGAACTTCATAAGGTATATGATAATATTCCAACAACTGGGATAATTAAGTATTACAAATAATTATGCTGAAAAAGCAATAGCTATACTACACCAAATGAAAATATATTCAACACATGGTTGCCTCTCGTTGAGCATATCTATCCCAAGCATTTGCTGCAAAAGGAAAATTGTGAAGAAAAAGAAAGGGACATTTTCATGATGAGTGGTGGTTCTTTCAGACTTTTACAATCACACTATGTTTGACTATTTGGCCAGTAGCACTTTAAGTTCTGAAGGCTTCATTTTACATTCCACTTGTATTTACTTGACCTACATTTCTGAATTGTGAGCACAATAAATAATGATATTTTATGGGGATGTTTTAGCCTGGAAAATTAAGCCTCTTAGTACAAAGACATCATTAACAGTTTTAAGCAAGGTGATAGGAGATAATTCATAATTGCCCTGAGAGCTTTATGGTTATCCTTAAGCATACAAAGCCCAAAGACTAAATTTAGAATTATAATAATGTAAGTGTATAATATATGCCTTTATAGAATTATGCCGAATCACATTAATTTGTGCAATTAACAATTCAAATTTTGCTATCATTTATTGAACATTCATTGTCTTAATTATTTCTCTAATAATATGTCCATGGCAGCTTACTGAAGAAAGAGTTTATTGGAGCTGAAAGTTTCAAGGGATTGTTCTGTGACTATTATTATGAGGAGCATGGCAGCCGACCAGTATCACCTTAAATCTATGGTGTGACTGGCCATCATATATATATATATATATATATATATATATATATATATATATCTCATCATCATATATATATATGTATATATATACTATTTTTATTTCTTACAGTGCATGCTGAAGAATGAATATTTTATATGAGTGTTTTGATGGTTATTAATTTAGTCATTCTTTCTGCAAATAAGAAGTGTCTCCTATGACTAAGAAAATAGAAAACATATTATAGAACTTAATAAGCACAATGGTTATTTTAAAAAGAGAGGAAACAGTTTTTGAAATGGAGTTTGGCCATTCACAAAAACCAGAGAGAACTGTAACACTTGAGGTCCAGCTTCATTTCCATTGATGTTACTCACCATGGATATCATTTTTCTGACCTCAGAACACTAATGTGGCTTCCCAGCATGCTCTAAGGCCACTTGCTTCTGGGTTGTCAGGGAGAGTGGACTTTATAAATATTCATGCAAGCATTTACACATATCTATAACTCTTTCCAAGCATAGTTTTTACATATATTTTAAAAACTTGTACACAGAAGAAATAGACATAGCCTTCCCATAGTGCTCAATACATCAGTGATGCTTCAGTGATCAAGCAATCTAAATTCTTAATTTGTTACAGAAATATGAGTTTAAAAATTCTACATATTTAATATATTTGTTTTCCAAAAGAATCTGATACAACCATATGTAATATTAACATTTCTTACTATAAGTGAAGTACTTTGACTCTCCTCTATTTAATGTAGTTCAAAACTATGAATTATACTCATAAAACAGTAAAGGGACCATTTACTTGGAAAGCTCGGATAGTCTAGTTATGTCTTTACAGTATCTTTGATCATGCAGTGATGTCTTCAATGTAGAGCATTAGAATCTAGGGGGATTGCTCAATAGCTAAAGCACATACTGTGTGGGGAGAGAACTTGAGCCTGCATTTTCCAGAACCCACACAAATAAGTGTGGCAATCTGAGCATACCTATACCAGCAGCCTTAGAAGGTAAAGACAGGGAAATTCCATGCTATAACCTTTTATAGTTCCAGGGACTTGACCTGGCTTGGCCTGACTAGGGCAGTAATGGAATGGAGAAATAACAGACATACCAAACATACTGAGAAAAACTGAAAATTGGCCAACTGCATTGTCTGATAGAGAGCCTGAGAAACTCAATGCCAAGAACCAGCTTCAGCTTAGAGAGAGGTTCTGAGCAAGGGGTGTTTGAGAGCTGTGAAAAAAAGAACTGAAGTCAAATCATGGGTACAAGCTAAGTGCCTGCGTGTAAGAGAGCTTTCTCTAAAGAGTGAGCTCATTCAAATAGCTCATATCTTGCAGACAAAGGTCCAGTCTTTCATTCCTGAAAGTCTTTTCTCAGTCATGTTCCCTTTTGAATATCCAATGAATCAGCATTTCATGACCCTAGCCCCTTGATTCTCATAAAAAGATAACAAGTACAATTTTTAACATTGCAAATTAATTCAGAAATATGCCTGTCTTTGTAAGCACAGACAATAAACTAGCTGTGTGGGATCCTGTATTGATATGACCACTCCTACCATATATGGGCCCAAACTAACTCTGTCCCAGACTGACCTTAAACTCAAGAATCTGCCTGCCTTTGTGCATGTCTACCATTGTATCTTTCTGACAGTCTGTCTCACAGTGCAACTGCCTTTGTGCTTTTAGGTCTATGAAGTCTTTCATATAATTTATATTGCATATTTATAATTTGTATAAGTTGAGACAACATAGTTGCAAGACAGAAAACAAGCTGGGCAAAGTCCAAACTCCATGTCTTCATGTCTGATATCAAACGCTCTTCAGATCTCCAACTCTTTTCATCTTTGTTGACTGCAGCACAATTTTCTTTTTCTGGTTCCACTGCCTGTCAGTATCTTCCTTCAGCTCTGGCATCTCAAACATCTTGGGTTCTCTAAGGCAACTTCAGCATTACCACTTCTTCCAATGTCCAGAATTCACACATGGTTGGGCTCTTCCAAAGGGCTTGTGCCACATTTCCAGCAATGCCTTCTACAGCATTCTAAGTTCTGGTTGATTCTACTCTCAGCTGTGGCTGTTCTTGGTGATAGTACCAAGATACAGGCTTCTTGAATTCACTGGAGTCTTCAGCTGAAACTAGGCTTCATGAAAAGCCAATCAGTGCTGGGCCATCGACTACAACTGAGTTTCCACCTTTACCAATGGCTTTCCCTTGCTTCTCACAGTGCCAAGCCTCAGCTGTTTCCCATGACTCCTTTATACCTTCAAAACCAGTACCATCTGGGTGATTCTTGTACATTGCCAAGTCTAGTGAATTATGAGGTACAACTTTGGTTCTCTCTGGAAAACAACTTCTTTATGATCCCAGAAAACACTTTCCAGAAGATTTCACCTCAGTGATACTGGTCTTTTCTAAACCACCATTAATTTCTTAGCTCCAGCCAATCAGTATTCATTATCCCAGTAGCCCCTTCTACACTTGACTCTAACACTAGAGTCATATGGCCATAGCTGCTGAGTTCTGGTCCATGCTGGAGCTGGAACATGGCACCCTCCTTTTATTACATTATCACCAGCTTTCTGTTTTCCAACTTTCTCACTGCCTAAGACTGCCTGTCCTTGAACTTGCTCTGTAGATAGCTCTTAAACTCAGAGATTTGTTTAGCTTTGTCTCCTTGGATTAAAGGTGTATACCACCATGGCTAGGCCTATGATTAGCTGGGTAGAATCTCACCCTGAAGTCACTACCCCCTGAATCTATTTTTCCCCTTGGATATAGAATTAAGTCCACTTCACTTCCTTGTGCCATTTTATTACTTGAACCATACATTTTATATTTTCCCTTCTCAGCTTGCTCCTTTATATTAAAATGCTTTTCAGAAAAGTGAACTTTAGTAACCGTACAACAGAATTTATACCAGTTTTGAGACTTTTTTTGTCAGAGCAATTAATCTAAATCTCTTCGTCTTAGCCCCAGGCCAACTTTTTAAACAATGGCAAAAAAGCAGCCATGTTCTTTGCTAAAATATCACAAAAACAGACAGTAGGCCACATACTAATATTCTTCTTCATTGATACCTCTTGTGCGAGCAAACCTACATAATTCAAATCACCCTCAACACCACTGTCTTCCATATTTCTACTTGGATGGTCCATTAAACTCCACTTAAAGCACTCCATTGCTTTCCAAATCCCAAGTCCCAAAATCCACATACTCCAAACAAAATATGGTCATGCCTATCACAGTAACATCCATGTCCTTGGGACCAACTTGTATTTTAGTTAGGGTTTTCCTGCTATTAACAAAGACCATGACCAAAGCAACTTTTATAAGGACAGCATTTAATTGGGGCTGGCTTACAGGTTCAAGTTGCAATACATTATCATCAAGACCAGAACATTGCTGCTTCCAGGCAGGCCTGGTACAGGAGGAGGTGAGAGTTCAACACATTGTTCTGAAGGCAAACAGAAGACTGACTTCCAGGCTGCTAGGAAGAAAATCTTAATGCCCCTACCCACAGTACCAAACTTCCTCTGTTAAGGCCCCTACTTCAAAAAGGCCATACCCCTTAGTAATGCCACTCCCTGGGCCAAGCATATTCAAACCAGATTGTGGACACCAACTTTAGGAATATGCACATATCTTTACTAATGTGTTCTCCATACATAGGAACACACGATTATGCAAATACATGGAAAAAAGGAAACATGTAAATAAGAAAATGATAAATGGCATGAGATCTTGTGTTACCATTAGGACTTTCTTTTCCACCTTACTGCTCATAACTGTGTATGTCTAGACACTCATAGATAGCTATGCACTGATTGGCATAAAGGGGGTTATCTCTTGCCTACAACTGTTCTGGAGGTGGGGGTGGGGTAGGGTAGTGGTTTGGCTTACTCTGGATTGGGGGTACAATCTACATTGCCAAACCCAATCTCCCTCATATTCATAGTTTCTTTCCTCTTTGCTGAATGGAGTCTCTGTGATCAGATGTCCTGATCCAGGAACCTGGACTTCCCTGCAGCCTCTGAAAGCCTTTGCAGTGGCCAGATCCTTGGGTCCCAGTCGTGGGAATTAACATTCAATTTCGACTTAGATGTCAGAATATATGCAGTCCTGGCTATAAGAAGTATTAACAAGATTTTATTAAGTATAACTAGGATAGTGTTATAACTAATACAGTCAGGATGCTTGATCTGTCATTCCCAGGAGCACGTTCTTGTCTGCAGTGTCGATATCTCCTTTTTAAAATTGGGGTTGTTACAGGAACTTCTTCACCCATTCAACTGATGATAGAGGAAAAGGATTATCAAGTAGAATAATTAGCTTATGAAAGTAGGCAATACCTTGCTCATTAACTTGTCTAGTGAAAGTATTAACCTAAGATGGATGGTTTATGCAGAGGTTGTCAGACCGCAGCTTGCAGTTCAAATGTCTTTGACCAACAAATTCTGAAAAGCCTAGAATTGCCCCCTTACATTTTCATGACAATAGCAGTATTAGATAAGCATGGCAAAGATCTTATCACTAAAAAGTCCAACATGTTACTATCCAGTTCTTTACAGAAAATATGTGCTGACCTTTCAGAACTAACCTCTCTTTCTTTTGTGACAATTTGCAACAAGGTCTCACTGGGCAAATAAGACTGGCCTGCTCACACAGACTGACCCCAAATTCTGACTGCTTTGCTTCAGCCTCCTTTGTCTGAGAACTCAATCATTCATGCCCAGGACACAAAACTCTGTCATTAACTCTGTTTCTTTTCCCATAAAAGATGTTCCCAGTTGTTAGTATACTAAGTCAATGTTCACTGAACTTCATTATTTTTAACTCAAATAGAGTCTCTAATTTAGTGAAAGTTTGTGTTCCCCCAAAAATATGTCCCAAGTTTTTCAAGTAAAACTCTGTCTGAAATAATTTCCCATTTCAGCAGGATACAGAGCATGACATCCTCCTTGTCACAGGGAAGTAAAGCATACATAATTCATGAGGCTCCATGAAGATCTGAGCTTTGAATACACAATTGCACTTTGGGCTTAAAATGGAAAGTGCCACATTTGGAAACAACTCGAAGTGTCCCAAAATATTTGTTTGCAGTTCTAATTTAAATAATTAACATTTGGATTAAAACATTCCATTTTCTTATCTTCCAATTCCAGCAGGGAGGTCAGCACCTCATAACAACAGCCGAGCAAGGAGACCGCCTTTAGTACTTCTCCAAAGCTTTCTGTAAAGACCAGCAAGACCAACAGGGAGGAGGATTCTATGGAAGACAGAACAAAGGCCCCTCACCTTGACATGGTCAGACCCCCTGCCTTTTCTGAATTTTCCTGATGCCTTGGTCTCTGGCCACTGATGAGAGCAATGGGATGAGAAGCAGGCAGCTGGTGTCCCCTCATGGCCATACAATCAGGGTGACTGTGGTTCTCTCCTTTTGTTCTCACTCTTTGTCTTTCTTTCCAAACTAACTATATAAGGGAAGAGATAAATCTACACATGAACAACCCTGGGTTGAACTTATGTTTCTCCACATGCTGTTTTTCACTCAGAACTTTTCTTCCTGAGGCAAAACTATCTCCAGGTAGAATAGAAAGCACAGTTTTGCTAGGGAAATTCGTTGAGCCTTTAGTCTCTTCAGACCAGAAGACTTAGTACCTGACCTTTATGTTTCATACCTTACCTGCTTCATCATTAGAGAAATTACAATTTTCATAATTTTTAGTTCCAGCAGCAATGCACTTAAAAGAATCCCTTCTTTCAGGGGCTGGATTCATCAGTTAAGAACACTGACTGCTCTAGAGTCCTGAGTTCTGTAAAAGGATCTGATGCTGAAAACAACTACAGTGTGCTCATACACATAAAAAGTAAAGACATCTTTAAAAAGCAAAATAAACAAAAAAAAACAATCCATTCTTTCAACCTCAAATGGGAAAGCCAAGTCTTATATCCCCACCCCACCCCAACCCTGCACGTACACTGGACATAGGGACACACTTACAGTGGGGTACACAGTCAAAGAAAACAACAAGCAAACGAAAACCATAAGCACCATCTAGTTAAATGAAAAACGTTATAGGTAGAACAAATATAAAATGTGTTTGAAATCATTGATGCTCCTGGTCTGTTTGGACTGTCGTACCCCAAATACCATAAACTGAGTCATTTATAAACAACACACATTTATTTCTCATAGTGTCCGATTAAATGATCAACAGATAATTCATATTGTATTGGTTCTCTCTTCACATCATGCCTTCAGACCTTCCTGTTGCAGAAGGGACAAGGAGTTCTTCAGACCTTGATTGTGGGGTGACTTTGTATATAAACATCCCAGCCGTAATTCACATGCAGATTTTTAGCATACTGAAAGGGTTTGTTGTATTTCTTGGTCATAGATGTTAAGACACTGGGAGCCACTTTGTTAGCTTAACACCTCTCAGGTTGCCTTTGGCGAAATGTACTTCTATTGCTAGGACAAAGCGTCTGATATGAATATTAAAAGGAGAAAGATTCTTATGACTCAGGATTTCAGAGCTTAACTCCATGGCCAGTTCTCTTGCTTTGAGATCTTTTGTGAGCAAGTCATCATGGCTGGAAACATATGACAAGGGTTTAGCTGTTCCCCTCATTACAGCCAGAGTCCAAAGGACTCTATTATATATTCACAAAGTGTGACTTCATTTCTTCCACTGGATTCCATCTCTTTTTTAAATTAGTATTTTTATTGTTTTAAAAAATATTTAATTTTATGTATATTTTGATCATATTTGTCCCCTCCCCACAAATCCTTCGAAATTCTCTTTCCTTTCCTACATACACAAATTTAAGTTCTTTCTCAAAAGACAAACAAAAACCCAACAAAAATAACAAAACCAGGAAATGAAATAAAACAAAAGCTAAAAAGAAAATAAAGAAAAACATAACAAAACTTTATGGCATCCACCACATAAAAGTGTAGCCAACTGCGGTACCATCTCAGATTGTTGCCAAATTTTTGAGTGTCATTTTCTATCTAGGTTATATCCTGTCACCTCAAATATTATTTTTACTTCATTCCTCTGACGTTTTCTAAACCCTTTGAGATAAACAATCATTTGGATTCTATTTCTAGGTTTCCTTTCAGAGTATATTTGAAGGATGTTGCCTCATATACATTTCCAGACTATTTATGAAATTTCTGTGAGCCCGTGGCTTTCCAAAACCTTCCTTCTCTGCTTGATTCTGAGACTTGAGAAGCTGAGGTTTGGTTTGAACCTCTGGATTCCACTGACTGTTGTTCTCTACTTTGTTTAGCCAGTAGATAACACTGAAAATGGACATGAAACAGGACGGTAGAGGTCAGGGTGTTCCCCCTTGCTGCCTCACTGCTTCTAGTGATGGGGTTGGGGGTTTCTCTCATTCTCTGCAGAATGAGGAGCCCCACTATCAGCACTCCTGCATATCACAGAGTTTCAGTCCTTCAGCTTCCTAATTTCCTTTTGAGTGAAAGACAGTTACTTCATGAAATTCACAGGCAAATGGATGGAACCAGAAAATATCCTGAGTGAGGTAACCCAGACACAAAAGAACACCCGTGGTTTGTACTCACTGACAGGTATTAGGTCCAAAGCTCACAATGCCCATAATACAATCCACACACCATATGGAGCTTAGAAGGAAGGAAGACCAGGATATAGGTGTTTAAGTCCTGCATTGAGGGGGGAACAGGATGATCTTGGGGGTGTGAAGGGAGAGGGGGACCCGGGAGAGAGAGAGGACATGGAGAAAATAAGGGGGGCAGTATCAGGAATTGGAGGAGATGTAAGAGAGGTACAGAGAACCAGGAAATTGAACAAAAATATGTAGCAGAGGAGACGAGGAACTGGGTATAGCCACTGAAGTGTGACAGACACCAGGGAAATGTGAGGTTCCCAGGATCCAACAGGGATGACTTTAGCCGAAATGAGCTGAACTGCGCAGAAATGGTGGAGATAGGACCTGTAGAGACCACCTCCAATAGATAGGCATGGTCCCAGAAATGTTCCTGTCCAAAGGAAGAACAGGGACATAAATAAATAAATAAACAAACAAACAAACAAACAAACAAACATAAAAGGAACAGAGACTGAAGGAAGGACCAACGGGGGACTGCCCCACCTGGAGATCCATCATTTCTGCAGACACTGAACCCAACACTGTTACCATGGTCAAGAGACGATTGCTGACAGGAACCTGGTGTGGCTGTTCCTTCAGTAACTGACCACTGCAGATGTGGATCCAACCACCAGTCTGAGCTCAGGGAACCTGGTGGGGCAGCCAACAGAAAAGCTGGAGGAGCAGAGGGGGATTGCAACCCCATTAGAAGAAAAACATAGGCTGGTCTGACTGCCCAGTTTTTCCATGGACTAGATCACCAATCAAGGAGTGTACCTGGAGGGATCCATGGCTCCAGATACATAGGTGGCAGAGGATGGCCTGGCCTAAAAGCAGTGGGAGGGAAGGTCAATGGTCCCAGGGAGGTTTGATCCGCCTTTGTAGTGGGATGCTGGAGCAGTGCGGCAGGAGAGTGTGGATGGGTGGGGCGAGCACCCTTATACAAGCAAAAGTGAGGGGGGAGGGCAGAAGTGGGGGGAATGGGTGTGGCAGATAACCAGGAAGTGAGATATCATTTGAGATGTAAACGAATGGAATGATTAATTTAAAAAAAGAAAGCAAGAAAGGTAACATAAAACCTCCTTTTCCCACCGTTGATAACGTCCAGGTGTCCAAAACCCATCAATGATTTCCTGATTTTCTGCTCATATTTCCTACAGAAAAGCAGAACCTTGCGACTTGAGCTTATTTGAATAAAACTCTAGTTTCCTCTGCAACTGGAATAAGCCAACTATTTGATAAACATATTTCCCAGCCCAAGTACAAAAAACTGTGCAGAAAACATCAAGAAAAATTGGCCTTTGTGAGACTGTATCCTACCAGGGAAACCAACAATCAAAGTACAGCGGCAGATATCATGGTGCTAGAATCACAACTTTACACTTAACTGTAGCTTCGTTAATGATGCCACCAAGTGGCATGAGGGGTGATGTGTGTAAGGACTGAGGAAGGACTGTGACCAGGCTACTAAGATTCTTTGCTTGCTCATTTAAGGTGAGGTCTGTTTGTTTCCTAGGCAGATCTTGAGCTCCAAATCCTCCATTATCAGCCCTCTCTCACCATAGCCTCCATCACTGTGGTGACCACTGTACCTCCATTGTAATTTAGTAATCTGTGAAAGAGTCATAACATTTGAATAAAAATATTGGAATTAGATATTACTGTATTAAAGAAAATATCCCATATTTCCCTTCACATGGAGAAAATAGCGCTCGCTCTCTCTCGCTCTCTCTCTCTCTCTCTCTCTCTCTCTCTCTCTCTCTCTCTTTCACACACACACACACACACACACACACACACACACACGGGAGTTCTGTTACTTTACTGAACATTGGTCCTGCCTTTCTTGTTTGCTACTATCTATTCTCTTTTTACTTTGTACATCATACTGAAAGGTATTATCACCTAGTCATATTGGCCTTCTCCTTCACAGGTGGTGCGGGAATTAACATGGACATGAAATAGCATGAGTCCCGTGGTTAACAAATAAAACTGGGGCTCAGAGTCCATTCTCTGCATTCTCCCTGCCCTGTTTGGCTTAGTCCCTTTTCTGTCCCTCTGGTTTTGATTTTATTCTGCCCCATGTTACCCCCTTAAATGTTTATCATGTGAAAAAGTGACATTTCACAACCAAAATGAGTAAAACCTACAGTTTTTAAAAAGAAAGTAAGTTCAAAAATACTTGAAAACCCGCAGTAATGTTATTCTTAAGTGCCATGGCCTTAATCATAGTAAAAGTGACAAAACAGTGGCAAGGGTGAATTGTCTTTCTCACTTCTGAGCTAACAGCACAGACATCATTCAAATTCTACGTTTTAAAATTATTAAACTACTAAAAGGGAAAATACTTTAAAAATCACATTTTTCCCCAGAGCTTTCACTATTCATATACTAAAAGTAATTAAGTACAATGATTTCCTACTGTTAAAAAATATATCACCTTAGATAGTTAAGAATGCATAATAATCACATCTGAATTTTAGAAGCCCTCGATGGATTTCAGTCATTATTCTGAATATATCTTTCTGCTGTTTATATTTTTTCATTTTCAAGTCCAACTTATTGCTTGTTTGTTTTTGTTTTCCAGAGAAAGTTCACGTTTTGTAGGCCAGTCTGACCTCTTAATTCTCCGTGCCTCTATCTTGGCTTCTGAGTAATGGGATTACAAGCATGTACCAATTTACCAGAATAGGTCTGATTTTTTCTAATGTATACAAAGTGCTCATTGGCTTTCAGTACCAGAAAAGAAATCAGAGGAGCAGATGCCCAGGGGACTGTGATGATCATGGAGGAGGAGGGCAGTAAGAAGGAACCGAAATAAAAGAAAGTATTCCATGATGTTTCTGGGCTTGGATCTGTAACTTTCTATGTGAGATGATATTATACGGTCCTTGATGAGTAGAAGGGGGTGTTTGGGGAAGGATTTTTAATTCAAATTCAATTTCCCTCATGTCAGACTATTTCTGACTTTAATCCATCAACTAAAGCTTAGTTATTTTATACTGACCTCTACCCCCTCAACTTTGCTCTCCAGGTCAAAAATTTTCATTTTATCCTCATCAACTTCATCAGTTTTATTAATTACAGGACCATACTGTCCTAAATAACATGATAGAAATACTAGCATTACTGCTCCATTGGACAATAATTACTGTGTAATCTTTGCTATTCAGAATAGCAACTTTTCTTCAGAATTCGTCTGAGAAAATAATCCTTGAACAATTTTTCATTTAGCATGATATTTGTTTGCTTCTGACTTTGATGTCTCAGAAGAGACATATAAAATCAATAAAGCCATAGGTCTAAAGGTGACAGTTTCAAACCAGTCCTATCTATTACAGTCACTTACAGGATTCTCTTTAGACTTAGGAACAGGGTTGAAATATCCCAAAGAAAGCTGACAAGCAATTAATTGAAATTTCTGATTTCTCTAAATTGCCTTGCAGCTAGGATTCCACAGAGATGCTCCAGACAACTGAGGAGATACAGAATTTATCTTGAACTTTTCGGAAACAAACTTAGCCTATTAGCAGTAGGCAATTGGTTACTTTGGGGAATTCCTATGGGTTTGGGTCAGAAATGCCACCCTTGGGGAGAGCAGTGTACAAGACACTCTGAGGTGGCTTGATTAAGAGAAAAATTCACAACTTAGAAGTTCTCTTATCTACAATGGCACTTCTTGAAAATGCGTTATGCAAGCTTTGTTTTCTAAGTTCTTTACAACTTATAAAAGGAAGGTTCACCATTTGTCCATCTGGAATCCACCATATGCAATGTTCTGGCAAAAACATCCAGAACCCAAGCCAAGGATTGTTTAGAATAACTTGAGTGACAGATGTGGGTGTATATACAATAATATTATTCTGGTTTCTTAGGAGGCAGAAGCAGGAGGAACTCTGTGGTCCAAGAGGTGTGAGGCCAGCTTGAACAATATGAGGAGGTCCTGCTTCTGGAAAAGGTTTTACTGCCACAATTATAGAATAAAAAGCTGGTTTGCCCATCTGGTGATATCCAGTTCTTAATCAAGATTGCTTAGGCTACTGTTAAGTAGGTCATAGTGAGATTGTGGGTATATGGTGACATACAATGACTTGGACACAATGCATTTCTCCTCTTGTGCATCTTCAATTTCTTCTAATGTGTGTGTGTGTGTGTGTTGAGTGCTTAGCTTTGGCATCAATGAACTGACAAAAATGAAAAGAGGACTTATTTTTAATCATATCTTTGGTGTGTTTTTAAATCCATTGTTATATACTACTTAACAAGATATTATTAACAATAAAAGCCCAGCATTTTTAATTCATGAAATATGCCCACAAGAGATTTGTTTGTTTGTTTTTTAACAGTTTTTGGTACCTCACCAGGAAAAATCTCAGATTCTTCAAGGGTACAAGAGATTTCAGATCTTTTAGCATTATAAATGCAGATGATTAGATCCCATAGAATAGTTTATGGAGTTTCTTGTCTCTGCATACTGACTTTGGTTTGTCATCTCCTCAGAGTAGATATGAAAAGGCTATGGGTCTTACTGTTTCACCAACCTTTTTGAGTTCGAATTGTTCTACATCCTTGTTAATTCTTGCTATTTTCATATTTAAATTCCATCTTTTAAATTTTAATAATTTATGTCATTGAATGCATTTATTTTCATTTTATGTATACGTGGATATGATCACATTTGTGCCTGGTACTTGTGGAGGCCAGAAGGAAGCACTGGCTCCATTGGAATTGGAGTTGTAGGCAGTCAAAAGACAACCTATATGGGTGCTTGGAACTGTATCTTGGTCCCCTGCAAGAGCATCACATATGCTTAGCCACTGTTCATATAACCCTTATTTCTATGACTTTTAATACTAAGAATCTCTTCATCTGGCCAGGTGGTGATGATGGTGGCCATCTTTGAGACCACTGTTTAGAGTGCTTGCTTGTTTGACCTTTGCCCTTCCATGTGTCCACAGTGCTCTGAGTTGTAGCCATCATGTGGCCTCTCGCCAAGTATGCATTACAGTCTATTGCCATTTCTAATATGATTTTTCCTCCTTTTGATATCTACATGGTAAAATTCTTCATTAAATTTCAGATGAAAACATTTAGATATATGTGTTGAAAATATTTTCTTCTAGTCTTTCGTTAGTTTGAACAGATGTTGTCCTATGTCTCTCCTGATTTAATGCCACTGAACTTTTGAAATTTAATTGATAGCATATATACAGATTAATTCATAACACCTTTAAAGTGCCTGACTTTAAATTTAGAAATCAACTTTAATGGAACATTTCATTATGTATAAACTCTGGATGTCTTCTCATTTTTGAAAAAGAAATGTTGTTATGCCATGTTCTTACACCTCTTAACAAGTGTGGAGGCATATTGTTGTTGGGGTACAAAAGTCTTCAAGTCTGCATCGTGATGAGCCTATGGAGTCCTCTGAGGAGATTTTTATTTTAATAAAATGGGTATGGCTTTGCCAGCATTTTTGAAGATTTTTTTTTCTGGTAATAGAATTTTCAGTTCAGAGTATGTCTCTCTGCATCTTTCGATTCTGCCACAGCCCCTAACATGCAGTCTTACTCTTAACTACATGCATATGTTAACTATGATAAGAACGTGGGGGTATTGTCTTTTCTTTTTCTTTGAATTTGTTAAACTCTGCATAGAATTCTGCTTATTTGTTTTAACTATTTTCTTACATGGTCTATATGTTCACTTATTTTGGAATTTATTTGAACTATTGAAAGGTGAGTTGACTTTTATCATAAAACATGTAAGAATCTTTCTTCTCATTTATCAACTCACTGTTTGCCCCCCTTCTTAGATTCTAGTTTCATAATCTCTAGGCCTCTTGCTGCTCCCCAAAGCCAGTATTTGTTCATCATTACAGCACATTCCTTCTCTTACTGTATATAAGTCACAGGTGTCTTGCTCCAGTATCTAGTCCATGGCCAAGATGTTTTGACAGTGACTTATAGCAAACATTATACCTTTTCCCTCTACAAATCTTGCAGTTAGTTCTCTTGTAGTTATTATTTATCTTCAATTGTGTTCATGTTTGCTTATATCTTTGAGCCTCATACAAATGAATCATGTTTCAATATTTATCCTATAATTTGGTTCACATTCTCGCTTGTCATTTATTTTTATTGATTCTAAGCTATATTTTTCTAACTCTTGACATATTTATTTTGTGTAGAATCCTGAAACTTGAGTAATACAGTTACTGGTCATCTATACCTCATTTCTTTTTATCAAAGAGTGTCGAGCTCTGCTTTCTTAGCATTTCATTTACTTATGTGAGAGTTTTGTAAATTTTACATTTGCATCTCTATCAGTGAGGTGAAGCCATGAGTCTTTGATCAGTTTATTATTCCCTTTAAGAGATCGATTTTCTAGGTGTCTGAAATGTGCAGCAGTAACTCTGACAAATGGCGTTAGTGTGAGCTGTGTTGTCTTAGGGTGTCTCATTCATATTCTGCACCCATTAGTTAACCTCACAGTGGCTTTGAGACATATTGCTGAGTAAATCAATTTGTATGCAACTAAAAGCTTCGGAACTTGGCCAAGCAAAATTATGTCATTGGCTCGATGTACCGCTCTCCTTTTGAATGATCTGCATCATAAATTTGACTCTCCCAATGTGCCACAGCCTGATAACTCAGTTTAAGCTCCTTTTACTGTGCCCTATAAAATCGTTATGATGTGAGTACCTCTGTCTTGTGTGCCACCATGGTGTGAACTCCTTCATGACAAGATCACTACCATGCTAAATCCTGCCGTAGAAGGAGTACTGCCATGCTGTGGTTATTTCTTGGTAGGGATACTGTCTTACTCCAGTTACCAATGTGGTGTGAACTATGGGTTTAATTCTACAAAGGTAGGAATCCCACTCAAGTGTATAACATCTCCAGATACAAAGCTAGTGTGGTTGTAGTAGTGTTCGTCTCTTGTCTCTATCACCAGGATCAATGCCCTATGTTTTGCTCTGTTCAACATGGTACAATAATTATTTAGTTTTCTGGTTATTTATACAGAAGGACTATTTAGGATGTATAAATTATTCTTTATCTAATTGAGGTATTGGATAAATTGTGTATCTGCTTACCTGTTTATTATCCATTAGACCTCCAAAACTGAAATGTAACAGTCGATTTTTATGTGGCATTACTGGTGTGAAATCACTAGTTCCAAATTTTTCCAATTATTTAAGCTTACAATATAAGATTTTGGTATCAAGTTGAAGATGTAAAAAGAAAAAAATAGTCAAAATTGTCTTAAGAATTATACAAACAAGGGGGCTAGAGATGGCTCAAAGGTTTAAAGATCATTTGATATGCTTTTATGACGACCTGGGTTCAGTTTTCAGTACCCACATGGTGGCTCATGACTGTTTTAAATTCCATTCCATGGTATCCAATGCTCTCTTCTGACTCAATAAACACGAGACACCCATGTGCAACACATAAAAATATGCAGGCAAAGCACTCATACAAAATGAATATATGAATTAATTAATTGTTTATTTAAAAAGGATATCCACAAACAAAAACATTTACAAACACTATAATAAGAGGTATTAAAGTCAATTTTGGATTTAGTTACAATGCTAAAATGGCTATCAGATTATAAATGTGTCAGAAATAGAAAGAGAAATATTAGATGTGTGGTTTGAATATACAGTAAACTCTACTTGTGTCTTAAGAAAAACTCCTTTAATTGATTTAGTGTCTCACTTTAGGGTCTGCCGTGTGTTTTTCTTTTATTTCAAAACATCCAGTGTATTAGAGAAAAATTTATGTGGGCTACACTTCATATTTTCATGTTAAAAATGAAAATCATAGCATATTCTGTAACACATTTAAAGAAATAATTCATAAAATATGAATAGCATTTATATGAGCTCGTGCTTCCTTGGTAATGTAGAATTCTTCTTCTTACCAAACAAATCTTACTTCTCTACATATTATGAAAGTAAAATCCTTTGACACTGCTTAATGCCTGGAATAGAAAGTTCGAGCTACAAGGGCATCTTAGATTTTTGACTGCTGTGAGACAGACATGACTAAGATCAGTTTAGTGAAGAAAAGAGATGTCTTGCCAAACAGGTTAAAGTACTCTTTGAAGGGAAGTTGGGATAGCAACCTGGAGGCCAGAACTGAGAAGAGGCCACGGAGGGCTGTCGCTTAATAGTGCGCTTCACATGGCTTGCTCAGCCTGCTTTCTTAAAGGACCACCTGTGTTGGAAGTTGGAGCATCCAGTGCGATTCACACCCACATCAGTCATCAGTCAAGTAGATGCCCTGCACAGTTGTGCACACACCAACCTGATACAGCATTTTCCCAATTACGATTTCCTCTATCCAGATTTCTATAAATTTATGTCAAGATGTCAAAAATCCAACCATCACAAAGTACATATACAGGTATATATCCTAAGTGCCAGTAGCATAAACAGCAGTGGGTCGCATGTTTGAGTATTATACAAAATGTAAGGAAACAATTACACAGAATTATTTTTATACTGTTAACAAAAATTATGGAAAGTCTAAAACGTTTTAAGCAGTGGATATTTTAACAGGGGAAAGCGTTTTTGTCTCTGAAGTGACAAGTATGCTCTAAAGCAAAGGAAGATGATTTATTAACTGAGAATGAGATTTTTTTGGCATTAGCATCCACTTCGGAGGTAGAGAACATTGCATTTAGAAAGTTCAATATTATTAGCTATATTCCATGTGGTGATGAATGAAGAGCTCTATGATAACGCAGCCAGTCTTCAACTTTCAAGACCAATGAAGCGGTTTTAATCATTTCTGGCCCATGCATTGCTTGTGTCTCTGTGAGTATGGGCCTTTTACGTGGGAGGTACTTTGACTTGGTCAAAATGCAACCGTCTGAGGGCATAGATCCTTTTGATCACAATTGCATATTGTTGGTACTGTAAATACCGAACTCTCGCTTTAGTCTATGTGAAGACCATACTAAATGCTCTATTTTTTCTAGAATTAATTTGTGTGTGTGTGTGTGTATATGTGTATGTGTATGTGTGTGTACATGTGTACATAAAATTAGCATGTGTAGGAATCAGACAACAACTTGTCTAAGTTGGTTTCCTTCTTCTACAATGTGAACCTTAGGGATTGAACTCAGATCGTCAGACTTGGCAGCCAGCTCCTTTGCACCTGGAGACAGAGAGCCAGCCCAGTAACGGGCTAGCTGTTATACTGAGACTGTTCAAACTCTAGAATTCCTTTAAAAGTATATTTCAAAAGCCATCTGAAATTATGGTGTTTTAGTTATCAGATGGAAAATTTTTTGTTCATCATCATCACCATCAGATCACTGAGATAATAGATTTAAAAGTACAGAAAGCTGATGTTGATTCATGATTGTCATTGTTACCAAGTTTGTTGATTATGCGGCTCTGAAGGACAACCATATGAAACGTAATGACAGGTCTGCATGTGAAGCATGTGGATTTTGACAGTAGAGATTGAAGTCATGGAGGATTTGCTATGAGCAGCTTTTAAATGACTTAATAAAGCAGGGTTTTATTAAAAGATGCCTGCTCCAGTGCTGCTAGGGCTTATTCCATAGTGTCAACATGTAATACCCAAACAGATAGCTCTGATTTTGTTTCAAAATTGTAGTGGTTTTATGCAGATATATGGAAACAGTCTTAAAAATTATCTATGGACAAGATATAAACATGTGTCTCTGAATTTCCTCTTGGAAATTAGTTACAGCTTTCAGGATAAAGATTTTCCAAATTTTGTTATTTTATAGCAAATTATTTACTTTCATGTCTTAGGACATAATACTTATAAGGGAAAGTTAAATTTGAATGGTAACAGACCTGCATTGTGCTAAAGTCATTTATTCTCACCACAAGTATTCATTTTAAGGATCATTTCATGTTTTTGACCAAGGTCCTCATATCCTTTTAGGCTACATTTTCTTTTCTTTTTAATCTTTATAACATGACAGAGGATTCCTAAAACTCTAGGATAAAAAGATGCAGGAACTCACTTTGAAATGCATAAGCTGTACAAGCAGACATTTTATAAAGGGATGAGTAGAAAGACAATGAACATAATTAGCCACCAGGTTTATATAAACTAAAATCATGACTTGATAAGATTTTCATGCAATGTAAAATTACACAATGAATAAAACTGAAACCAAAAGTACAAAGGAAGACACATTGTTCATGTCTTACTTTTAGAATACTGAAGTGGTACGATCATTTCAGTTTTTGTTTTCTTACTGTACAACACATAAATACCATTCCTAGTTATTTACTGAAGGAAAAAGTAAGAATTTCTACACCAAATGATGAGTATAAATGTCCATAGATTTAACTATAATATCACACACATACACACATACACACACAGATGCACATGCACATGCACACACATGTGCACTTGCACATGCAATCACACAAACACAGAGAGAGAGAGAGAGAGAGAGAGAGAGAGAGAGAGAAAGAGAGAGAGAGAGAGAACAGAAATACAACATATATTCATTTATTATTGGATAAAAACATTTAGCATAGCCTTACAATGGAATACTACTTTATATCTGTAATATTGTTTTAAGTAAACAAAATTAGACATAAATGTATTAAATCTTGTGTTATATAGGAAATTCTAGAGGTGATGGCCTACTTATATTTTACTACTTCTGTTATTTCTTATCCTGTCTTAGAGACTATTTCTGTTGTTTGAATATGCTTGGCCCAGGGAGTGGCACTATTTGGAGGTGTGGCCTTGTTGTAGGAAGTATGTCACTTTAGGTGTGGGCTTTAAGACCCTCCTAACCACTTGGGAACCACTCTTCTCCTAGCAGCCCTCAGATGAAGATGTGAACCACTGAGTTCCTTCAACATCATGCCTGCCTGGATGTTGCCATGCTTTCCCCTTGTAGATAATGGACTGAATTTCCGAACCTGTAGGCCAGCTCCAAATAAGTGTTGTCTTTACTCTTCTGAGTTTAAATGGCATTGGTTTTCACTTTTATGAACAACAGAGACAGGTTTAAAAAAACACTGCCAATGTTATGCATGGGGAAACTGAGCTTCAAACAACCTTAGCCTGTCTGGTTGGCTCACTGCAATTGATAAGATATCACATCCATGATATCTGACCATAATGAAATACAGCAGGGATGGATATTCTTATGTTGAACCGCCTCAAACTAGAATGCTCCTATGAATCTGAATGTTGAGGAATTGGAGTTTTCTCATTTGTCGTATACTCTCAACTTCTTGAGGTTGTTTCATCACTGACTATAAAGGATGTGGTAAAAAGAGTTTCAGATTTACCTGAGCCTTTCCATCTTCCTCCTCTCTAGTCTCCTGTCATTCCACATGTAATCCATTCAACTTTGAACCCAGGTCCTTCTCCCTTACATGATGTTAATTTGTAAATACGTTTGTGCTCCCTGCTGAATTTCCCTCAGTAAACAGAACATATTCCAACCTTAGCCCTGAAGGAAACATGAGGCTTTGGGTGGACTTACTGATTGCTGGAGCTGAATGAACTTTAGGTGTTGTCCCCTCACCAGGGGCGTCATAGTCTTTCTACTTCCGTGGAAGCTCCTAGAATTATTCCTGACATCAGCCTGTGTTTGTTTGTTCATTATTTATTTATTTTTATTTTATAAAAATGTGTCCTTGAGGCTAGCCCAAATGGCCAAGCTAACTTCTGACCCACAAATACCAGATGGGAAAAAGAGTAAATTGATACAGGACCTTAGGATGAGGTCCTGGGTACTTCTGACAGCTGTTCTGAAACTTTGTTTCTCCTGTTGTCCATCCAAGAGTCTCTTAATTATTCTGTGTCCCCTCCTATAGTGGAACAATAGGATGTCCAACTCATTACCTAGTGGAATTTTTCTGTCTTAATTTCTTTTCTCATTAATGTGTCAAATTATATGATATAAGCAACTTAAACAAAGGGGGGTTTATTTTGTCTTACAGTTTCAGGGAATGGATCATAATGGTGGGGAAATCATGTTATAGGAAGTTGTGAAATCTGCTCACATACCATCTAGAGCCAGGAAACAAAAATAAATTCTTATGGTTGGCTTATTTTTGTTGTTATGTTTTCATAGAGTGATGACATGAACAGATAGGGTACATTTTCCCACCTCTGTTCAGCCAGTCTAGACAGTTTCTCACTGATAAGCCCAGAGGCTTGTCCCCTAGATGATTCTAGATCCTGTCATGTTGACAGTATTATTCTTCACATTGACTGTTGTTCAGCAGTTTTGGGAACCACTCTCCAGAGTAAGTCATTGTTTCCAAGAACAGCAACTCTAGCCTTTAAAGAACACATTCCTAAGAGCTTGTACTCTAATGCATTTCAAGCAAGAATCCAGGAAAAATAATGCAGGAAAATCTGAAAGAGAAAAAGAATGCCATAAGTACACCAGCAATGTCTGACACAATACTGTTTACTTGACATTAATGGAGAAGACCATAATGTTCTTTTTTTGAAGTCTGTCATTGGAAATAACCTTATCAAAATAATCCTCCTGGTAAAGTTTAACTGAATTTGACATCAGTTCAAATATAGAAGTAACCAGAGCCAAAAGTACTGATTTTTCTGTGCCACTTTGGCATTCAAAGTTAATAGACTGACTGCATCGCTAAGTTAAAGACAAAGCATTCAGGGTGCTTATAAAATTATAAGAGCCTTTGGATATAAATTCACATCCTCAAATGAGCCCATGAGCAGCCAGCCAGTGGCTTTCATCGCAATATTAACATTAAAAAAATATTACTGTGATCCAGCATCTCCTTTGGCTCCAAGAACTGAGCCCTAAGTTTGAAGTTCTCTCTGGGGTCTTCTAGTCATTGCCTCTCACCTCACAATCATATCTAGTTTAATTCATAACTGCTGGATTCAATGTGGGGCAAATCAACATAAGCAATGGGAACTGTATCTAGAAGGATTCCACCTTTGGTCAAAACACTTTGAATGCATCTATTCTCTCCTGTTCTTGGGAGCTAAAGGATCTGGAATGGTTTCACTTGGATGGGAGTTATGACAGAAAACCCTTGGATCAAGCTCCATTCTTTTTCTTGTATTGTCCCTTTGCTCTTAATACCCTAACAGCACATATATCCCAAATGAGATAAATTTCAAATTGTTTTTCCTTGAGGGTTCTGCCATTCTCATCTCAGAACGGAGTCCTTGGTAATTTTCACCACTGGGGGGGAAAAAAGTATATTTAATCATTATTTATTTAACTAGTTCTCATTCTTTTGCTGCTATTATGAAAGGAAAAATGGCAATAGCAAAATGTTTTAAACAAATGGTCAACAAAAATATTAGCTATGAAAATAGAAATTTTGAAAGGTAGAAGTTTTAAGGTTGCCCCCCTAGACAAAAGTTTAGAGCAGAATAAAGAAATTGGTCGGGCCCTGGAACTGCAATTACACCAGCTGTTTTGACAACTCTTTCCCAGGAACTAACTGATCATAAAGTTAGATTAAAATCTTAAAGAACAATCTTGAGAAATAGGAAGCTTCTCCCAGGAACTGACCTACCATAAAGTTAAATAATCTTGAGAAACAGGAAGCTCCTCCTTGTGATTTTTCACTGGTATTCTCGACATTTTCCAATGATGCCCTCCCTACCCCCTTGGGTTGTGGTTTCTTCCTTTAAATTCCCCTTCTCTTAGCTACTGGTCATCGAACTCTACTGCCCCTGTGTGGGATACAAGTCTCCACCCCAGTGCACTGGTTCCTATCAATAAACCTGGTGTAAATTACAGCAAGGACAGTCTTATGTGAGTTCTTGGGGGGTCACGTCATCCCGAGACTTGAGTGAGGGTCTCCCCATTCTAAGGGTCTTTCAATTTTAGATTAGTATTTTCATCACATGAAAATGTGATGATTTCTATAAGAAAAAATACAAACAAAATGTGAATAGTCTGTAAGAGTAAAAGATGCTGTACATGAATTTGAAATTACAAAATATAAATACATCCCTAAAAACAACTGTTAAAAATGGACATGTTTTTCATAAAGCAAGTTCAAAGACAAAAGTAAGTATATGTAATTTGAACAAATTATGAAAATGTATGTTTATACTCTAGATAATAATCTCAATATTGTATCTCCCAAGTCACAGTCTATCATTGAGAGGGACAAGGGTAGAAACAATGAATGATGTTAAGCAAAAATCACCAAGGAGCACTGCTTAATGCTCTCTGGTTTGGTGAGCTATTTTGCATATATACCCTAGACCTATCTCCTAGGAATGATTCCTTCCACAGTGTCCTGGACCTTCCTACCCTCCTTATGAAACAAGAAAATGCCTCCAAAGACATGACTTAGGCCAACCTCTGGTGCAAAATATTACTCAGTGGAGGGTTCCTCTTTCCTGGTATGTCAGCTTGACAACTGAAACTAGCTGTGAAACATGCTAGTCAGAAAATGAGACAAATTTCCAACATAATCAATAGATGAGAATTTAAAAAGTACATTGGGAAAATACTGTGCTCATGAAGCTAGCGATGTTCAATAGAATTTAAATCTGTTGTAGGAGGTAGGATGGTAATTTTTTATAGTAGTGTGGCATTTAAAAATTACGTCTGTTGGTTCAGGGATTTCATGGGACAGCAAAACCAATCCAGGAAGCTTGGTAAGGTAGAATGTGTCTCAGACACAGAGATTTGATGGGTACACACTTGACACTTAGGCAACTCTTCGCTCCCTGCCAAACTCCTGGCCTGAACATGTGCCAGATTCTCGACATCAGGAAATTTGACCTACGGTCACATAGGCTCAGAGCAGAATTCTCCATGCCAATGAGGTACCTATAGGCCTTGAGAGTTTAGCCAATAGGCTTTCCATTCTAGGCATTTCTCCCTGAAATGGGAATTTAATCTCAGACCCACCCTGAGAATTTGGTACAGTATGGTATGCATCCATTTTTTGCCATAGAAGGCCTCTCTGCACTTCCAGTCACAACTGCCCCCAAGCTAAGGAGAATCACTACCTAGCTAAGCCAGAGCTCCCCTTTTCACAGGCCCCAAGTTCAATACTGTCCTTAGCCTGCAGACCCCCACCCCCTGACTTTGCTCCCATCTCATCATGACTCAGCAATGACTAGATGTTCAGGAGTTTGGTGGCCCTAGTCATAGGCCAGTTGAAAGTCTGTGGACTCTTTACTTCCCAGCTTATCTGTGGAGTTTTCCTGCAGAGACTGTGGGTCTAAAAGCCAGGGAATACTAGCTTCGGCTTTCTCACATCTCAGAAAAGAGCATAGGAGAGGTGATTGGTAAAGATTCATCCCAGTTGCTATGGAAACCTCAACATTTTGGACATGCCAGTACTGTGGTATGAGCACAAAAGAGAGTAGCCGCTGTGAAGGTGAGTGGGTCTAAGCCTATGAGACAAGCAGCATATGCTGTGGTTAGCAGATCCAGAGAAGTGGAACTTCCCAGACTCTGTGAAACCCAGCAGATTGTGAACCCCAGAAGTCTGATGCTGTGTTTTGCTCTGTTGGACTTTTGTTTTTATTTTACTGAGTGAGACTATGCTTTGATTCTTCCTTTCTGGAGTAATGAAACATGTTTTATTTTACAGGAACCCACAGTTGAGAGACTAAATATTATAGTCTAAAGGAATGTAATTTTTAAGTTCTTTGAATTTTTAAAACTGTGAGACTTAAAAGTTTGAATGTTTAACATTACCATATTTACAGGAATATGGGTTATTGAAAAAATTGTAGCAGAAAAGTAATATGTTTTTGTGTCAAATTGACAAAGGACAATTGCCCTATTTTTTGTAAACTTAGCACAAGCTAGGATCTTCTGAAAAGAGAAAACCTCAATTCAGAAAATGACTCTATTATACTGGCCCGTAAGCAAATCTCTGGGATATTTCCTTGATTTATGATTGGTGTGAAATGCTCCAACCCAGTGAGCGTGGTGTCACTCATGGCAGGTCTTTATGGGTATATTTGTGAAAGCAACACGAGTAAGTCTGGAGGACCACGCCAGAAATCTGTTTTGTTTTTTTGTTTTTTTTTCATAGCTTCTGATTCAGTTCCTGTCTTCAGGTTCTTTCCTTTAGTTCCTGACTACTTGACTCTGTGGTAGAATGATATAACTCTTAGAAGAAGAGGAGGAGGAGGAGGAGGAGGAGGAGGAGGAAGAGGAGAAGGAGGAGAAAGGAGAAGTAGAAGGAGGAGGAAGAGGAAGAAGAAGAGAAAAAAGAGGAAGGAGAGGAAAGAGGAAGAAATAGAAGGAGGAAGAAGAAGAGAAGGAGGAAGAGGAAGAGGAGGAGGAGAAAGAGAAGAAGAAAAAGAAGAAGAAGAAGAAGAAGAAGAAGAAGAAGAAGAAGAAGAAGAAGAAGAAGAAGAAGAAGAAGAACTAGAACAAGAACTAGAGCTAGAACTAGAACTAGAACTAGAACTAGAACTAGAACTAGAACTAGAACTAGAACTAGAACTAGAACTAGAACTAGAACTAGAACTAGAACTAGAAGAAAACTCCTTTGCAAGTTGCTTTTGGTCATGATGTTTTGTCACCGTGATAAAACCCCTAATTTAGATAGGTAGAAAGACAGAAAAAAAATGGTCATAATGACTGTTATTTTTTCATTTTATTTTTTCTTGAATATTTTATGAATTTACATTTCAAATGTATCCCCTGTACCCTCTCTTCCATACCCCGCCCCCTGCTTCTATGAGGATGCTCTCACTCCCACCCACCCACTCCAATCTCAACACCCTGGCATTAATCTATTTTGGGTAAACAGGCCTTCACAGGACCAAGGACAGCATCCTGCTATTGATGCTGGACTATGCCATCCTGTTACATATGTAGATGGAGTCATGAGTCCCTCTATGTGTACTCAGATTTGTGGGAAATCAGGCAGGGTCTGGTTGATTGTTACTGTTATTCTTCCCATGGTGTTGCAAACCCCTTCAGCTCCTTCAGGATTTTCTCTAACTCCTCCATCGGGGTCTCATTGTTCAGTTCAGTGGTTAGCTGCAAACATCTTCATCTGCATCACTAGGGATCTGGCAGAGCCTCTTATGAGACACTCACATCTGGTTCCTGTCAAGAAGCACTTCTTGACATCAGCAATAGAGACTGGGTTTGGTGGATGCATAAGGGATGGATCCCCAGGTGGGGCAGTCTCTGGGTGGCCTTGCTTTCAGTCTCTGCTCTTTGTCTCAGTATTGTCCCTGTATTTCTTCCCATGAGTATTTCGTTCTCCCTTCTAAGAAGGAATGAAGCATCCACATTTTGGTCTTCCTTCTTGGACTTCAAATGACCTGCGAATTTTTTGTTATGTATTCCAGCATTTTGGGCAAATATCCACTTATCAGTGAGCACATGCCATGTGTGTTTTTTTTATGACTGGGTTAAATCACTGAGGATGATAATTTCTAGTTCCATTCATTTGCCTAAGAATTTCATGCAATCATTGCTTTTAATAGCTGAGTAGTACTCCATTTTGTAAATGTATCACATTTTCTGTATTCATTTCTCTGTTGAAGGCCATCTTGGTTCTTTACAGTTTCTGGCTATTATAAATAAGACTGCTATGAACACAGTGCAACTTGTGTCCTACATGTTGCAGCATCATTTGTGTGTATGCCCAGGAGAGATATATCTGGGTCCTCAGATAGTACTGTGTCCAATTTTCTGAAGAACTGCCGAATTGACTTCCAGAGTGGTTGTACCAGCTTGCAATCCCACCAACAATGGTGGAACGTTCTTTCTCCACATCCTCACCAGCATCTGCTGTCACCTGAATTTTGATCTTAGCCATTCTGACTGGTGTGAGGTAGAATCTCAGGGTTGTTTTGATCTGCATTTCCCTGATGACTAAGGATGTTGAACATTTCTTTAGGTACTTCCCAGCCATTTGATATTCCTCAGTTGAGAATTCTTTGTTTAGCTCTGTACTCATAGGATTGTTTGATTCTCTGGAGACTAACTTCATGAGTTCTTTGCATAAATGACACATTAGCCCTATATTGGATGTAGGATTGGTAAAGACCTTTTTTTCCAATCTGCTGGTTGTTGTTTGGTTCTATTCACAGTGTCCTTTTCCTTAAAGAAGCTTTGCAATTTTATGAGGTCCCATTTGTGGATTCTTGATTTTAGAGCATAAGCCATTGGTGTTCTATTCAGGAAGTTTCCCTCTGTGCCTATGTATTCAAGGCTCTTCTCCACATTCTCTTCAGTTAGTTTCAGTGTACCTGGTTTTATGGTCCACTTGGGTTTGAGGTTTGCACAAGGAGATAATAATGCATCAATTTGCATTCTTCTACATGCTGACCGAAAGTTAAACCAGCAACGTTTGTAGAAAATGCTGTCTTTTTACCATTGGATAATTTTAGTTCCTTTGTCAAAGATCAAGTGACCATAGGCCTGTGGGCTCAGTTCTGGGCCACCAATTCTATTCAATTGATCTACCTGCCTTAATTTTTACCAATACCATGCAGTTTTTATCACAATTGCTCTGTAATGTGGCTTGATGTTAGGAAAGGTGATTCCCCCAGAGGTTCTTTTATCATTGAGGATAGTTTTCACTAAGCTGGATTTTTTGCCTTTCCAAATGAACTTGCATATTGTTCTTTCTCATTCTATGAAGAAATGAGTTGGAATTCTGATAGGGATTGAATTGAATCTGTAGATTGCTTTTGGCAAGATGGCCATTTGTATTATATTAATCCTGCCAATCCATGAGGATGGGAGATCTTTCCATCTTCTGATATCTTCTTCAATTGCTTTCTTCATAAACTTGAAGTACCTGTCATACAGATCTTTCACTTGCTTGGTTAGAGTCACACCAATGTATTTTATATTATCTGTGACTATTGTGAAGGGTGTCATTTTCCTAATTTCTTTCTCAGCTTGTTTATCCTTTGAGTACAGGAAGGCTACTGATTTATTTGGGTTAATGTTACACCCAGCCACTTTGTTAAAGTTTGTTTATTAACTGTAGGAGTTTTCTGGTGTAATTTTTGGTGTCACTTAAGTATACTATCATATCATCTCCAAATAGTAATATTTTGATTTTTTCCTTCCCAATTTGTATCCCTTTGGAGTTTTTCTTGTCTAATTGCTCTGGCTAGGACTTCAAGTATTATGTTGAATAGATAGGGAGAGAATGGCAGCCTTGTCTAGTCCCTAATTTTAGTGGAGTTGCTTCAAGTTCTTTCCATTTATTTTGATGTTAGCTACTGGTTTGCTGTATATTGCTTTTACTATATCCAGGTATGGGCCTTGAATTCCTGATCTTTCCAAGGCTTTTATCATGAAGATGTATTGAATTTTGTCAAATGCTTTCTCAGCATCTAATGAGATGATCATGTGATTTTTTTTCCTCTGAGTTCGTTTATATAGTTTATTACTTGGATGGATTTCCGTATATTGATCCTTGCATCCCTGGAATGAAGCATACTTGATCATGGTGAATGGCAGTTTTGAGGTGTTCTTGGATTCGGTTTGTGAGAATTTGGTTTGAGTATTGTTTTTTTTTTTGCTATTATTTTTTTTTATTAACTTGAGTATTTCTTATTTACATTTTGAGTGTTATTCCCTTTCCCGGTTTCCAGGCCAACATCCCCCTAACCCCTCCCCCTCCCCTTCTTTATGGGTGTTCCCCTCCCCATCCTCCCCCCATTGCCGCCCTCCCCCCAACAATCTAGTTCACTGGGGGTTCAGTCTTAGCAGGACCCAGGGCTTCCCCTTCCACTGGTGCTCTTACTAGGATATTCATTGTTACCTATGAGGTTAGAGTCCAGGGTCAGTCCATGTATAGTCTTTAGGTAGTGGCTTAGTCCCTGGAAGCTCTGGTTGCTTGGCATTGAGGTAAATTGTTCTAAAGTTCTCTTTGTATTGCTTTTGTGTAGTTTAGGTATAAGCATAATTGTGGTTTCAAAGAATGAGTTGGGTTTCTTTTATGAATGTAGGTGCCCTTGTATTTGGAGCATTTCAGGATTGAGAGTTTATCTTGGTGGATTTTTCTTTTGTTGAATATGAAGTGTCCTTTCTTATCTTTTTTTCATAACTTTTGGTTGAACGTCAACTTTATTGATATTACAGTGTCTATTCTAGCTGCTTTCTTGGGACCATTTGCTTGGAAAAATTTTTTCCCACTTTTTACTCTCATGTTGTGTTTTTCTTGTCACTGAGGTGCGTTTCCTGTATGCAGCAAAATGCTGGGTCCTCTTTATGTATCCAGTCTGGTAGTCTATATCTTTTTATCAACCAATTGGTTCCATTGGTGTTAAGAGATATTAAGAAATAGTGATTGTTTCCTGTTGTTTTTGTTTTTAGAGGTGGAAATATGTTTGTGTGGCTATCTCCTTTTTGGTTTGTTGAAAGATTACTTTCTTGCTTTTCTAGGTTGCATTTTTCTTCTTTGTGATGGAGTTTTCCATTTATTATACTTTGTATGACTGATTTGAAGAAAATTGTGTAAATTTGGTTTTGTCATGGAATATTTTGATTTCTCCATCTGTGGAAATTGAGAGTTTTTCTGGATATAGTATCCAGACTTCCATTTGTGTTCTCTTAGGGTCTGTATGACATCTGTCCAGGATCTTCCAGGACCTTCTAGTTCTCATAGACTCTGTTGAGAAGTCTGGTATAATTCTGATATGTCTGCCTTTGTATGTTACTTGCCCTTTTCCCTTACTGCTTCTAATATTCTTTGTTTTGCGTATTTGATGTTTTGACTATTATATGATAGGAGGAATTTATTTTCTGGTAATCTGTTTGAAATTCTATAGACTTCTGGTATGTTCATGGGCATCTCTTTCTTTAGGTTAGGAAAGTTTTCTTCTATAATTTTGTTCAATTTTTACTGGCCCTTTAAGCTGGAAATCTTTATTCTCTTTTATAACTCTTATTTTTAGGTTTGGTCTTCTCATTTTGTCCTGGATTCCCTGTATGGTTTGGTTTTGGAGCTTTTTGCTTTTTGCATTTTCTTTGACTATTTTGACAGTGTTTTCTATGGTATTTTCTGCCCCTGAAATTCTTTCTTCAATCTCTTATATTCTGTTGGTGATACTTGTGTCTATGACTCCTGATCTCTTTCCTAGGTTTTCTCTCTCCAGGGTTCTCTCCCTTTGTGATTTATTTTTTATTTTTTTCTTTTTCCATTTTTAATTCTTGAATGGTTTTGCTCAATTCCTTCACCTGTTTGGTTGTTTTTTTTCCTGTAATTCTTTAAGGGAATTTTTTGTGTTTCCTCTTTAAGGGCTTCTACTTGTTTACCTATGTCTTCCTCTATTTCTTTAAGAAAATTATTTGTGTACTTCTTAAAGTCTTCTATCATCATCATGAGATGTGATTTTAAATCTGAATCTTGCTTTTCAGGTGTGTTGGGATATCCAGTATTTCCTGTGGTGGTAGTACTGGATTCTGATGACACCAAGTAGTCTTGCTTTCTGTTGCTTAGGTTCTTGTGCTCGTCTCTCGCCATCTGATTATCTCTGATGTTAGTTGGTCTTGCTGTGTCTGACTGGAGCTTGTCCTTCCTTTGGGTCTGTGAACCTCTGCGCCTGTGATCTTTGGCATGAGAAATCTCCTGGTAGACCTGCTCTCCGTCAGCAGATTTTGGAACCGAGAACTGTGGGACAGCCACAGCTCTGGGTGCAGATGCAGACAGGAAGAGTCCTGTCCTAGGCTGCCCTGCATCTCCTTTACTCCATGCACTCCTGATGTGTCTTTCTTTAGACAGTCAATGGAGAGAAAGTGGGGTTCTACCTGTGAGCTTTGAGCTTAGGAGGAGAGTGCTCCTGACAGATCAGCTTTCTGCAAGCTGATTTTGTGTCGGAGGGCTGTGGAACAGCCCCAGCTCTGAGCACAGAGGGAGACCAGAAGGGTTCTGTACTAGCCTGCCTTGTGGCTCCGGCCTTGTAACCACTGTTACATAGGGAGGTTCATGATTCCCAGTTGCGTTGTAAAAACAAGCTGCACAGTCACATGATAGTTGGTGTCACCTTTGCCATAAGTGTATATCAAATATATATGAACTTTTTTCCATCTTTATTAAATTGGGTATTTCTTATTTACATTTCAAATGTTATTCCCTTTCCCGGTTTCCAGGCCAACATTCCCCTAACCCCTCCCCCTCCCTTCTATATGGGTGTCCCCTCCCCATCCTCCCCCCAATACCACAGAATCCCATTCACTGGGGGTCCAGCCTTGGCAGGACCAAGGGCTTCCCCAAACTTCTTGCCTAGTATTTTTTTTCTCTTGAGAGTCATTCTTCACTATGTTTCTCCATTTATTCTCACACATTCTTACATATTTAACAGAAGCTTCACATTTTCAGTAAAACTGATGGCCCTGGGTTAACTATTTATGAAAGAATCTTCTGTGGCCATATGATAACCATATATTCAGATCTTACTTTCCATTAGAGAGCAAATTCTTCAAAGTCGGAGGCTGTATATTTTACCTCAGCATCCCAAAAGGGTATGTGTCATACAAATGTAGTAGTTTTCTATACAGGAAAGATTTTTCAAGTTTTACTGAACAGTAAATAACATTATGATCCAACTAAGTCCCTAGTGGTAATATCCAAACAAGCAAAGATAGAGTAACATGGAACATCACTCAAACAATGAAAAACATCATCCTGGTGACTTGGATGAGGTAGCAGTGTTCTCTAGTTTATTGGCTGTCAAACCCCAAGATCATCTTGGCACAAACATTGACCAAAGTTAATTGGTTTTAGAAAAATCTTAATGTTATGAATACAGAAATGAATGGTATGTGATGATTTTTAAATCGGTAATTCTTAAAATCTATGAAGTTTATGCATTGCTAAATTAGGCAAAAATATCTGTTCAAAGCTTCCTGAGAAAACACATTGCCTTTGATAAAGAACACAGAACTTTAAGTAGAAAGAAGAAGAGAGGCCTCACGAGGCTACATCTTTGAAAACAAAATTTGCTTTTAATTTGTTGTGTCTGAGTGGCAGTGAGCCCCAATTATAACCAACAGGTGGGATGTTTCAGGTACCTCAGAGACCTAAGGCATGAGTAATGCTACACTGACCGAAGAAAGCATTTCTATGTCCATGCCTTTCTGACAAGTGCACTCAAACTCAGTGTTATCACAGAAATCAAATTCTGCTTGAAATGTTTGAGACTTGCTCATGCCTCTGCATTAAGTAGACATAGTCTTTAATTCCTAGAACTCTCAATAAAAGGGTTTGTGGGAATTGTTTGTCTTACTTTGTTTTAAATCATTGAAGTAGTCTGGAGTTCTTAACATGTATCATTTCTCAAATGTCAACTAAAACGTTATTACTAGAAGAACTCATTAAAACTTCCATTTCTATACGGCTCCACATGGTGCAGGCATGTAGGGGGTAGGATGGAGCAATGGAATCCAGTTCAAAGGTCCTGCTCCTCTTAAAGAAGACCTGGGTTTGGTTCCCAGCTCTTACCTATATCGTGGCTCTAACTGACTACATTCTGTGGGTACTGCATGCAGATGGAGCACATATGTAGATATAGTTAAAACATTTCATACACATACAATAAATAGAAATCTTAAAACAAATGGCTTCAAATACCCCAGATGTTGGCTCTACATCTCCAGATGTCCTACAGCATATCTATACATTCTATAAAGTATCTAGGCTTATATATTAGATTTCCATGCTCTGCGGCACAGACAATTCTGAAAGGAATTGTCAGTGGTTACTTATGCTGTCCATAAGCCTAAACCTCCTGTTAGAAGAAAGACTAGAGATCAGTTCCAGTCAGCAAAACTAGAAGGGATAAAGGTTAGGTATAGGCCCAGGCATTAATTATCAGTGTTTCATTTCTCAGGGCTGAATTTTCCTACTGTAATAGTTTCTTGGACATGGTCCAAATAATGGTGCTGTGCTTGGTCCTGTACTAAAATAATGTAGCACAGAGTACATTAGAGTTGACCCATAGTATTGGGAGAGAGGTAAATCTTTGGTTTTGTAAGCTACTTGTGGGCTACTTTGTGGTTTTGTGGGCTCTTGGTTGTCATAGAGAAACCTAGTTCATTTGAGTATTAGAATTTCTTCTATTTGAATTTGTCTTAGAGAATAATTATACCAAGAAAATTATAATTGTTCTTTATTACTAAATGTGGACTTATATAAGCAAAGGATTTTGGAATAGCAGCAAGTAGTATCCATGGAATATGGTTTTAGTCATATCTCGTCATGAAACTGTAATACAGAGTGAATTACTTTGGTTGCTGATGCTAAATTAATTAGAAATACTGGAGAATTTTGTAATAATTAAAAATCTACATTTAAGTGTAGATTTTATTTTTTATGGTTTCTATCATTCGGAAATTTTAATACTTATCAATTTCCAGTAAAGCCATGAACTTAGTGGCCAAGGTTCTGTCTTTGAAACATAGCACCACACATATATGGTTCTGTGTTTCTGCCTTGCCAGTGGGGTGTCAGAAAGCCTCTTAGGGAGGGAAAACACAGAGGCACTTGGCTAAGTTTCTTTCTTTCTGTTGAGGTGACAACCTTAAGGGAGGCTGAAATATAGTTCAAAGGAGACAAAAGCTCAGCCCAAGATAGGGTTCCCAGGCTATGTCTCTCCAAGCAAGAAATGGCAAGAGCTGGGACAGAGGCTGTGGTTCTCAAATTCCTGTGTACCCAGATGCCACTGAAAATCTAGGCTGGTGGAGAACTGGGTTGAGGGCCTGAGATGAGCCCTGAGTGAGGGGGTAGCCAGGCTTAGCTCAGGGTAAGTGTTAAGAGGCCTTCTGTGGAAGACTTATGCTCAGCTCTCTATGATTAAGGCTTCCTCCTGTGGTGGTCTTTAGTGAAGGAGACTGTCCTTGCTTGTCCACACTGTGTATGGTGGAAAATGATGCATACAACTTACTTAAGGTACACCAGGATTAAATACCTTTTACAAGGAGGAATGCATGGGAAGGGAAGCTTATTAGCTAAACCCTTGGGGTCCATCTAGATACCCCATTCGCATGGAGAACTGTGGGTTTCTGTGTTATATGTCCAGTTGTCACGATTTCCTTAGTGAGGTTTCGTGGTCATGTGCTCCAGAACAGGAACCTGTACAGGAGTAGATACAAATGCCTACCATTCTCCATTATGAGAATTGCTGCAGGTCCTCAATTTTCTCAACCTTACCAGTGCTTTTGTCTGGTGCCATGGATCTACTTTCCCATAAACATAAACTGCTGACCTAGCATTTGGCAGCTCTTTAGTCTTACAAAGCTACAGTTCGCTCATCTACATGCTAGAAGTCATAATTTTTATGCCTTTTGACCACTTTCTTGTTTAAAAAGTGGATTATTAGAGTTTGTGTACTGACTTGTTTTATTTCTCTAAGAGATTCTGGTTATGATATCCTCAACAAATGATAGTTTTCAGATATCATTTCTGTAGGGTGGCTTATCACTCTGCTGGTGCTTTCTCCTCTGAGCGGAAGCTTTTTAATTTTGCTGATGCTTTTCTCTAGTTTTGTGTTTCATTCCTGTGCTGCATGTCTGTTATCCAAAATATCTTTGTCTCTTTCAATATTTTGAAGCATTGCCTCTCTTATTTTACTTCCAATAATATTCTTGACACAAATTGAAATATATGTTCCTAAAATTTCTATGGAGTCACAAAAGCCTTGGTAGTAAGAGCAATGCTAAGAAAGAAAATGAGGGATGAGGGTGTATTATATGACTTACGAGTAAACTGTGCAGCTACTGGACCAAATCAACATGGTGCTAACCAATGGAATCAGATACAGACGGGAGAGATAGAATATTAAACACAGAAATAAATCCATGCATTTAGAGCAAGAGGCAACAGCATAAATTAGAGAGAGAATATTATTCTTGGAAAACAAGATACCTCTACGCCTAAGAAAGAAAGTAAACATGCATTTTTTCATCAAAATCCAAATTCAGCTCAAAATGGATCAAAGGCTATATATTTGGTTCAAAACTATTAAACTCCAGTGAAAAAAACAAAAGATATTTTGCAATTAAGTTTTATATTGATCCTTAAGAAGCTTCCTGTTGCTGTTTATAAAGATAACATGTTTAACCCCAAATAGGAAGAATTCGAGAATCAGTTAGAGCATTCCTAATGGGGAGGCACGCTCCTAAGAGATTTAAGAAAGGCTACATTTAGAACAGGGTCAGCAAACTATATGCCCCATCTATATGAGGCAGAAATGAACAGATTTTGTGAAACACTACATGAATTTCCCATTTTAGTATCTAGAAGCAAAATGATGTGATTATACAGTTCTCCTTCTTGATTATTACAGTGGCAGCATTGTACAGTTGCGATAGATGCTGTCTATAAAGCTAAAATGGCTTCTATCTAGCTCCTTCTAGAAAGTGGTTCCGGGTGCAGAATTGAGCATTTTTATATCTAGGTCAGCATAGTTGTACTAGATTCTGTGGCAGTGTGTGTGAACTCCAAAATAAATATGCCCAGCTGATTTCACTTCACTTTCATAGACCTTCCTTCTCATGGCTCTATTTTAAAGAAGTATAAAAGTATTTATATTCCGGCTTTCATTAAATAAGAGATACAGGGAGGAGAGCTAGAGAGCAGAAGCTTATAGATTAAGTATTTGAATGTGTAGTTGGAAAAATGAGTCTAACCTGGTTTATCATCTGTCCATTTTTTATGTCTGTTTCTTATTACCCCTTTAAATGATTTTAGCTTTGTTTCTGGGCTAAACCTTGGTTTGAAGAGTCAGAATAGTATACAAATAATAGCATAACCATGATTTTTCCCATTCTAATTTGCATCAATCATCTATAACTAATTTTTCAGAACTTTTGACAGTGTATTTAATAAAAAATAATAGAGGACATAGCTAGAGGGACTGAGTATTTATTTATCCTTCCCAGTCTTTCAGCTATCCATAGATACTCTTTTCTCCTGCCTGACTCTAAGGTGTATCCTTAAAAGACCCAATTAAAATATTAAATCATATTCAAAATCTATTTACATGCTTTTCAATGAGAGCTTAGTTATACTCTCAGGATATGAAGAAGAATGGGATATTTAGCATGAGGAAAGTCATTGTTAATCTTGTAAGAATACACTTTGCTTTTCTAGAAATGATGCACCATTACTAACCTAAAGAAAGAAAGATTGGGAAAAGTAGCTCTTTCTGTGACAAGCATTTTCAAGTATACTTTCTAATGTGACACAAAACTACAAGTTGCATGCCTCAATTTACATATTTTCCAGCTGTTCACATTAAGATATATACTAGAATTTGTTAGCTATACTTTTCTTTTACTTTAATGAATATATATGTTTGTGTTCAGTCTTGTAGATTAGATTCACTAAGATCCGCCTTCAAAATCTCATGATTGTTTTTGCCTCAGTCCTGGGAACATTTCATTTGGAAATCCTACCCAATGGGGTTTTTTCAAGACATGTGTTCTCAGAACAGTTTTCTAAAGGAAAACAGAATCTAGGCAAATTTTACAATTAAAAGACTATGAACCAATTGCTATGCATTCAAACAGTATCTCTTACCATAGAACTCAGGGAGAGATTTATTTTCCTTTCTTTTTTTTTTAAGTTCTAAAACAGGAAATTAAACTATAAATACCCTCCTGGTCTTAACTTTCCATGTTGTTTTTTTAGTAGGTCTTGTCTTCTGGTCAGTTTCTACGTTTCATACTACTTTTTACTAGATTTGGATTTGAACAGAGTTTCCAGGGAATATGTATTTATTTATGGCTATTACCTATGGCTAATGAGCTACCAGATCAACAAGGGCAAAAAGGTGTTGAGTACTTCCTAGGCCAGTCTGTGACACAGAGAACCTGAAAATAAGATATCCAAAAGTGTAATATGAAGTTACCTTTCAGAAATGCAATGTTTTGCTGG
This sequence comes from Rattus rattus, assembly GCF_011064425.1. Taxonomy (NCBI): domain Eukaryota; kingdom Metazoa; phylum Chordata; class Mammalia; order Rodentia; family Muridae; genus Rattus; species Rattus rattus. The sequence goes on along the minus strand of NC_046165.1, from coordinate 88,175,562 downwards.
CTCATTTACCTGTGAATTCAGTGGTAGGATAATGTCTGTTGTAGATGTCTCTGCTGGTCAAATCTTCAAATAAGCATTCCACTATTCTATCATCTGAAATGTCCCCTTCTTTTTCAGATATCACTGAGTAGCAGCAGTAACATTCTCTCTCTTACTCAACTTGTGTGAAAGAGATCTTTCAGGCCTTTCCCAGAGAAGTGAATATTTCTTGAGATCTCAACAAATGAAATATTTGTGTCTCATCAGTCTAGTTAGACCTGTTCCTAGGTATTTGCTGCATAAAAGAGGAGTTCTGCTGCATATCCATGATGTGTTGAGTGCATCCCTCTAGCTTCTGAAAAATGAAGAAGCTACTTGAATGGAACTTGATATTTCAGAAAAGGAGAAAGGAGGGCAGTCAAGAAGACATTAGTTCCAACCTTTGAGATGGATAAAGTTTTTCCTCCACATTTGTTTGTGACCTATGAAACTATTTCAAAACTTATGTCTTCAAAATTTTCAGTTGAATAACTCTCCTCAAATAACTCTTGGATAATTTCAGACATGAGTTTGATCTCTAGCATCGGGAAATGTTTGCTCCCTATGATTTTTTTCAATGCTAACAAATCCAAACATAAGTGGGAAAAAAAGCTACTACTTACCCACTTTACTGATGAGTCAGGAAATAATCAGGCCATTAAGTGACTTGCCTAATGCTCTTCATTGACCAGATGTCTGAGGTTGATATCCCATTCCTTGTCTATTGAACTTAAGCCTTAGTTTTGTAACCTATATTGTCTCTAGGAGTTATAAACAAATTGCAGCAAAGTGAATGCCTCAAAACAAGAAAAAGTGTTACTGTGACCATTCTAGAGAAAAGAAGTCCAAAATCAGAGGCCAGGCAAAGTCATGTGTTTTTGGTAGGCTCTAGGGGGAAGATTCTTAATTCTTCTAACTTCTAATTGTGTACATTCTTTGCCTATGTGATAGTCATCTATCTGTCTGCATCACTTCTTAACTCCCCTGAAGTGATGTGCTAATCATCTTTACAACACTGGCCTTTTTTCATTTAAGGATACCTGTGATTATTTTAAGTCACATATGGATAATGTAGGAAAAGGAGTCCTATGAATAGTTCAGTTTTAATGACATATTTTGTCACAAATATAGTATTGATTATTTAATAACAAATAGTAGGTGTTTATTTATCTACACACACACACAGAGAGTGAGAGACAGACAGACAGACAGACAGACAGACACTGTGGGCAGAAATTATGCACCATTTTCACCCTGTAATTATTCCTCCCAAAGAATGTGGTTAGAAGAAACTCCATGGTATGACAATGTAGTCCATTCATACAGTGTTTGTTTATATCTGCTATAATATCCAAGAGCACACACACACACACACACACACACACACACACACACACATATAAGTAAAGGTCTGAATTCAAGGACCACATGATTTTCCCATCTAGCCTATATTTTTCTTGAACTGGTAAAATGAAGGAGACATTACAGAATCTAATATATCACACAGCCATTGTCTGTGGACTACAATATTAAGTTTTGGAAGATCTTTCTTGCAAATGGGAACTACTACATACAGTTTTGACTATTCACAAGATTACATGGTACTCCGTTAAACAGAAGATAATTTATTCTTATAGGTCAGGACTAATTTTTGAATTAATATAAAAAAGTAAGCCATTATATCATAACACCCTGACACAGTGCTTATGACTCTCCCTTGTAAAATGGTATAAAAAATTTCCAGACAATGCCATAATTCTTCATTTTGTGAAATAATTTAAGTAAAAGTAAACATAAAAGAAAGTAATTTAATCAGATGGTGTTGACAAATGCAATCTGTATCTTAAAATTATTAGAAAGAAAAATTAAACATAAGAACTTAAAGGACAAGAGTATACAGAAGATAAGCTATTCTAACATGGCTCTGTAAATGTATTTTCTTAGGTTTTAATGAGCATACACACAAATACATGTTAACAAGAGCATCTTTTCTTTACCTCTCTTCAGCATTAAACCTGAAACAGTGAAGTCTTAGAGGCAAGGACTGTATCACTGAGCAGTACCAGCTGTGGTATAGCACATTTCTATGTCAAATTCTTTTAGTTCCTTGAAGCAAATTTACTGTTCATTTCTCATATGATATTTTGCAGGTACTTTCCTCTGCTCTATGGCACTCTGGGGGTAAACCAGATTTCAGCTTCTTTTACCTCTAAGTAAGGCAGAGTTAAATTTGGAGAGGAATAATACATCACAGACGATAGGGCATTCCAGGTAGTAAGGGTAGGGAATTTTCTATGTAAAATGTTTTTGAACAGTTCCTGAATGGTGACTCTAAAAACAGTCCTGGGTGTTGATTTGTTTTGAAAGGAAATGTCAAAGAAGCATTTCCTTTCATGCCTAAATTCAGGCCAAGTCTCGCTGTGTACATAAATTTTGAAGTCCTGGAGTCTATTGTGTTTGGTCATCTTTATTCCTGAACCCAAATACTGGTTTTTAACAGGATATCTTCTTGACAAGACTTGAAAGCTGCCTTATATGGTGGAATAATTTGGTGAAGTTGGGTGACAAAATTGGGATGAATGGCACCAATACTTTCCCTCTGGTCCCTCCAAGTATAGACTATTCCCAGGCAACAGCAAACATGGACATGGCTATTTATTTTTTACACCATAACATTCCAGGAATACAAAGTTTCTTTGTAGAATTTAAGTAAAATTTCCAGACACTGAAATTTGCCAAGGAAAAAGAAATCACAACATTTAACACTCACTTCCAGTTTGACAGGCACATTCCAAAAGTCTGAGAATGAAGATATTATGAGCAAGAAGTTGGCCAGCATTCAGTCTCACTGTGGACAGACAAAAGCCAAGATGCAAACAAGAAAAGCAAACAAATGTTGAGTAAAATTGCCTGAGCAAAGAGTTTGGGCTACAGAATTAAGTCAATATCAATATTAGAACAAAGATATATTGTGTCTTTTCCTAGCATCTTTAGGAAGGAGTAAACTAAGAAAAGGAGAAGACCATTGGCCACCCTAGAGATGGTTATAGAACAGTCAATGCTGTACAATGGCTGATCAGTTCCTGAATGGTGAATTTAGTCAAACAACTCAATTAAATCAACTGTTTGAACAAGTAAATTAGAAAATATTCTTGATTATAAATGTGCACAGCAGCCACAGTGTTTGTTAGGCATGAATAAACATTCATTTCCTACCCAATAATCATGGTTATAGTCAATACTTTCAGAGTTATCACTAGGATATATTCCAATAATTTTTCAAAGTCTAACCTCTGAAATTCTTAATCTGTGTTGCCTATGTAAATTATGATGCCTGTACAAGGATACTAACATGAGGTCTTTGAGATAAACAATAAATAAACATAATAAGTAATCTAGACAGCATATTCATCATAGGGAGAAACATGGGTCACCACAAGAAAAGAAGACAAGCAAATGGAATCAGAGGGTGCACTGGTATGCTTGGAACACAGTGAGAGAAGAGTTTAAATGCTGCTATAAAGTAGCACAGGAAAGCATCTTTCTCCTCTATCCTCCAGAAGACAACATTGGCCAAACCTTGAATTTAGGCCAGTGCACCTAATTCCAAATAATAAAAGTGAACTTGCTTTGCTCCCTCTTAATCCATCTGTCTATAGAAACACTGCATGTAGTCAGTTGTATTGATTACTTTTCTGTTGGTATGGCAAATAACTGACAGAAGCAGAATTAACTCTAGCTCATGATTTCATAGGCTTCAGTCCATGGGCATGGATCTGGGGCGGCTGTGAGCAGAACACCATTGTTAGAAATATTGAATCCCAACCCGGGGTTTCTACATCACTTTTGACCATTTAGTTCCAAGATAAAAGATATACACAGCCTTTATATTTACAATAAACTTTAATCAGCAGTGGAGCTGGGAAGATATCGATCCTCTATGTTATTAATATCTATTTCCTATCATTAAACTTGAGTTCTAACTTACTTTGTTTCATATGGACTGCTCTTAACTCCAATTGGTCAGCTCTCAGAGCCATGCTTTCCATGGAATCTTATTCTTCTCTCCACATTCTTCTCCGCCCTTGTGGTGTGCTCTCATCTCAAAACTGGGAACATTAAGCCCTACCTATATCAGTTCTGCCCAGCTCTAGGTTGTAGGCATGTTTATGTACCAGTCAGAAATAACTTGGGGACAAGGTCATATATTGTCACTTGGGTCTATGTTTGTAGACTCTCTGGTCTCTGGGGCAACCAGGTCTTGGGAGTTCACACTTAACCTTACAATACATAGCAACAGATAAAACCTCAACCCATCGCTATGGTCAGAGCATTTGGAGGAGGGACTTCACTTTACTGCAGATAGTAAGTAGGGAGTAGAAGCAATGGGAAGTAGACAAAGCATGATACAGCACTGAGGGCATGTCGACACTGTTCTACTTCTCCACAGAGATATATCGTATCCCAAGCATCTTTAAGTCTATCAGTAGAATGAATCAAATCATTTAATTGTCCTTGAAAATGGGTTTCACCACACATCCACAGACTTGGTGTTAATCACAACAATATTAACTATCAGGGGAATCAAGAATATTGACAGAATAGCAAATGATAAACCACACATGAACTTCCATCTATGGAAGAATTTAAGCTACAGATGAATCATTTTACAGTTGTGACTCATTTATTTTGAAGTCTATATAATCTGGTAGGTTTTGTTTGTTTTACTGTTTATTTTAAAATTATCTTCATTCACTGTATTTATTTATTGTTTATCTCCAAGATTTCATGTTATAACATTATAGCAATATAAAATACCTTCCAACTCCCAGAATTTCCAGTCCTCAAAAATTCAAACACTTTAACCATTCAATTTCTTAGCACATATCACTGTAAAAATTTCTCTTAAAATCCCTCTAAAAATCCAAGGTTAGTTAACTTTGGGCTCATGTAAAATAAAAAAAATAAGTTATATACTTCTTATTAGAAGAGGGAAGTATCAGCCTACAGAGCAATCTGAATAAAACAAAACCAAATCCAGTATTATGAGTTAAATCTTGTAGCTCAGTGTTTGCGATGTGGGATTGACTTATGATCTTCTAGGCCCCAAAGAGCTTGGCTACTCACATTGTCAAGTTCTGCCATTCACAGCAGACACTAGCTGACTCCACATTACAACAGTTGCTGTGCTTTGTGGTGGTCCCATGATCTTGGCATCTCCAAATGGGCTATACCTTCACCAGTGGCCCCTAGGCTCTCTTCAGGAATTCTGACGCTCCTACATGGTAACAAGCCTCAGCCTCTCTGTGATTCTTTCAATCTTATGACTTCTACTGCAACTGAGGTTTTACATCCACCAAAGGCTTCTCAATGTGACAACCCTCACCTCTAACCCATGGATCCTTTATGCCTTAAAGCCAGCACCATTATGTGGGAGACTCTTATACACTATCAAGTTAAGGTTCCAGCATGAGATAAAACCCATGTGCCCCCGGATCACAACTGCTGTGTATTTACCCTGAGAAATGATGGTCTATTCTACCTCAATGATGATGGTCTATTCTAAATCATGTACAATATCAAATATGCAATCCTGACATAGTCATACTATAGTCTACATTGCTCTTAGCAATATCTTCCAAGTTCCCAAATTTCAATAAGCTCTGAACACTTAAAGGCTTTTCATTCACAAAGTTCTAAAATCCTTTATAGTTCTTCCTAAAATATCACAATTAGGTCTTACCTGGTACCAATTTCTCTCCTAATTTGCTATATCTTGCTGTGATAAAGACCATGATTAATAATGGCTTGGGGAGAAAAGGGTTTACTTATCATTGAAGACATTAGTCATCATGAAGGGGACTTAGGACAGGAACTCCAAACAGGATCTGAAGCAGAGCTTATGAAAGAATTCTCCTTACTGGCTTGGTTCTCATGGCTTATTCAACCTGCTTTCTTATATAAGCCAAGACTACCAGCACAGGAATTGCACTGCCCAGTTTGTTGGACCCTCCCACCTCACAGGCTTGTCACAGTCTAATCTAATGAAGGCATTTTTTCAACTAAAGTTCCCTTCTCTAAGATAACACCACCTTGTATCAAGTTTCCCAAAATCCTCACCAGCATAGTATTCAAAACAACGATTGTAACAGAATCTGTGCAGGAGAAGTAGGTGGAGACTGCATTAACTGTGTGAACAAGCTCCAGTCCCCACCCCACCCCTCACCCTCTGCCCATCATTCCCTGTCACCATCTAGTATTCTCTGCATGGAGAACAAAATGAGCTACAAGTTCGGCATTTTTTTTCCTGAGCCACATATTTAACTAGTGAAAAGAACGCTTCAGAAGAATCAAAAGCTACATTCCTGAATTTGTGCAGAGATTCGTGTCTCATGCAGTTTGTAGTTTGCTTTGTTTACTTGGAGTTGTAACTCTTGGAAGAATCATTCTTTTGTAATTTTCTATCCTTAAGCATTCCAAAATACTGGGAGTGCTTCAAAAAGGAGGTATACAATTATATTAATATAAGAAAGTACTGGTGTGATCAGTAATCTTTCCTTATGAATTCTGGATAAGTCATAACTGTCTCAGGCATGAGTCTCTTCCAAAACAGGCTTTTACTAATGCCTTCACACTGTGGTACCCAGGTAAATAAGGTGCCTGCTCTGAGACCTTGCTCTCCCAGTTTGCTAAATGCTCCCTTAAAAAGTATCTGAAGGAGCCTCCAGGATGTCTCTGTATGTAAAGAAACCTGCTGCCCAGCCTAATGACCCAAGTTTATCCTTGAAACTCAGACACAGTAGAAAGGAGTCAGTTCCTAACAGTTGCCCTCTGACCTCCACACATAATGGTTTTAGCTAAGTACACACACACACACACACACACACACACACACACACACACACACACACACACCATAATACACTAAATATACTATATACATAAGTTAATAAAGACAATGTTAGAAAGAACTTTAATAAACTGAAACGCCATAAAACTGATACAACAGTCTAATTGGCCACAAATACAGACATAGATTTGTGTGAATGAGTGTTTAAATGTATTGATCCTAAGCAGATGAATTGAAAGTGTGTTAATAAGAATTAGCTGATATTCAAGAAGGTTTTGGTATTTAACAGAATCTCATCAAACTCTGAAACATGATTAAGAATAATAATGGTTGTGACAGACTTGAAGGCAATGAGTAGCTACAGTGTGTGTTCAAATTATGTCACATGCCTTACCTGAGTTTCATTTTCATTCGTTTATGGATTTGGAGTCAGGGCATCAACGTCACTGTGCTTCACCTCTTCACGTACACCCCAGTCTGGCCTCAGATACATTACACTCTTGCTTAGGCCTCTGGAATGCCAGAGTGAGGCTGGGTGTTATTAGATGGGTGTACATTAGAGATAATGGTAGCAGAAGCAGAGGCTGGCATGGTTAGCGGACACCGCTGTGCAGGTAAACAATAGCAGCCCTGAGCCCTGGGTTAAGGTGGTGTGGCCTCCCATCCTTACTCTTTAGTGTGCTCTCCGGAAGAGAATTCAATGGCCATTCACACTTCTTCCCTGTGGAAGTCTTCCCTCATTCTCCTGTTTCTTTGTCACACAGTCCATTCCTTCTCTATGATTCACTGCTAAGTGCCATTGACTTGCTGTGCAGTTGTCTAATGTTTGCTGTTGTATAAACTCCCCATCTACTTAAGTAGAACTTGAGCAGCAAGCCTTCACTCAACAGGACTCTGTTCTGTGACATCGATGCTGTCTGTGACCCCAGATGGGATTCTGCTGATATGGACAGTGGCAAGGGCTCCTCCACATTTCCTACTGTAAGGGTCCATGATTTGCCAAAGATTTGCCCAGGCTCTCATAGTATGTAAAGGCAGAGTGTTTAATTCTGCAGAAATCCAACATGCTGGGGGTTTCAATTACCAAAATAGAGAGACAACCAAGTGAGCTTGCAGGCTTGATTTAAAGCACCTTAGGGGATTCAGAAGTAGGTGTCTAAGGCTCAAAGTGAGTCTTAACTACCAGGAGACCCCCAAGTGAGACACAAGCACAAAATTTGATGAAAACGCAAGAGGTTTATTTTCCTGCATGTTGAGGCTTACCCTCACTCGACCTTTGAATCTATTGGCTAGCAAGCATATGACATGCATTCAAACTCTATCTGGGAACAGAGGGTCAGGTGACTATCAGTCTGTACATTTCATGGTTTTTCAAGAATGTTCCTGCTCATCCCAAAAACTGTGAGTGGAGAATGGAACTTGGCCTAGACTTGACCAGAGGCAGTGGGTGTAAGACTGGTGAAAGCCCTTAGGGTTCTTCAGGTGACCTCTATCTTATTCCATCTAGGAGCATCACATTACTGGAGTGTAGGGGCTGTAGATTGTTGCTGAGGAAGTCCAGGGTAGATGGCCTTTATCTTACTCTATCTCTAGGCATTCTGGAACCATTACTGGGAAGTGAAGGCTGAAGTCTGGGTTTTTTTCTATTAGTAATTGACTTGCCTGGGCTTGTCCAGTTTAGACATAGTTTCCTCAACTACCAATTTCAAGTCTGTCATTGAACCAGCCTAACCTTGTCACTACATTATCTTAAGATAGAGATGTGCCTGCAGGTAGACTCTTGCTGAACCTCTTCCCTATCCCTTGCAGTGTTTATATGCTTGAATAAATTAGAATGCTGGGAAACCATACAACAGTCTATTTAATCACAAATACATACATACATACATACATACATACATACATACATACATACATACATACATATATAGACATACATAATGCATACTAGTGCAAACAGATGACCTCTTTGTTAACATCAAATGTTTCTCATGACCGATTTCACCTGTGGAATGATGTTATACCAGTATTCATAATCTACCAACACTCAAACAAAGCCACTCTTACAGACAGCCCAAACTTGTTCTTGCATGGTTCACAATTGGGCAACACAGAGGTAGTAGCACAGGTAAGGTTTTTTTTTTAAGTATGTACATACATAAAGTTTTCATAGAATAAAATAAAAAGGGTTTTAAAATGATAAATGAAATTAGGTGAGATACATAAGCAAACATGTGTGAATGTCTGTAATAGGCAACCAAATACTCTTTTAACTTGGAGAAGAACATTTCGACTTCTATCATCTTGGATACTCTATTAGTTTCTTCTCTCTTGGTGTGCTAAAACACCATGCTCAAAGGAAATTTAAGGAAGAAACAGTTTATTTTGGCTTAGGGATTCAGAGGCAGAAGAGTCCATCATGGTGAGGTGGCAGCATGGTAGCAGGTGTCAGACAATGGTAGTACCAGGAAACTGCAAGAGTAAACAGTGAGATAAGATTATAAATATTCACAGATTGGCTCCAGGGGTATATTCCAGGAATGATAGACTCCCCAAAGAATCTACAATCTATGCAAACAGCACCACCAACTGGGGACCAAGTGTTTTAATACAGGGACATATGGAAGACATTTCTCATTCCTATCACTGCAGATTCTGAATCGTCCATGGTGTAACTGATGTTGTCAAAACCTTATAGTTCTGAGCTTATGTCTGTGAACAACTGTACCAGACAGAGTTTCAAAAGACACAGTTACTATCTACTCTTCTTTTTTCTCATGATTGCTTTTACTTTGTTTTTTTTTAAATATTTATTTATTTTATGTGTGTGAGTAAACTGTTGCTGTCTTCAGAATAAGCCATCAGATCCCATTACAGGTGGTAGCGAGCCACTACCATGTGGTTGCTGGAAATTGAACTCAAGACCTCTATTCAGCCAATGCTCTTTATTGCTAAGCCATCTCTCCAGCCCTTCTTTTATTTTTTGAGATTATAATATAATAACATTTTCTACTTCCCTTTCCTCCCTCTAAATCTTCCCACATTTTTCAGGATCATGGTCTCTTTTTTCATTACTACCTGATGTATACATATATACTGTTATGGATTGAATAAAAATGGGCCCCAAAGACTCATAGATTTAAATGCTTAGTCACCAGGGCATAGTACTATTTAAAAGAATTAGAAAGTATGAACTTTTTAGAGGAAGTATGTCACTGGTAGTGAATTTTGAGGTTTCAAAAAATCCCATGTCAAGCCTAGAGTCTTTTACTACTGCCTGTGGACCCAGATATAGGATTTTCTGTCACTACTGAAGCACCATGTCTGCCTGTATTTTACTGTGTTTCTTTGATCATTGTAATGAACTAGTGTGTGTGTGTGTGTGTGTGTGTGTGTGTGTGTGTGTGTGTGTGTGTCTGTATATCAAGGATAATGATTTGGTACTAGACAACCAAGTAGTATGATCGTCTCTGGAGCCTATTTCTTAGCATTCCTTAGTTGGCTGTAGCTTTTGTACAGGGTTGAGACCTTGCTGGGCTTGCCCATATCCGTGCTAGCATGTCTATTGGTGATATCCTTAGTCAGCTATTAAGGTAGCCATGTTGGTGAGACTATGTGTATGGCTTCTGGCATTTCTAATAACCACCAAAGTTCAATACTTTGGAACACAGTGTCATCTACCCTTTAGTAAAATCTCTCCAGGGCATAAATATGGGTATCTGTACATAAAGTTAATTTAAGCAATGTGACAGCCATATCTATGTCATTCTGGCCAAAAGTCTCCAGGCCACTAGTGACACGCAAACTGTGATATGTGATGTGATAGATTTTGAAAGAAGTCACGTTTTAATTAGTCACCTTTTGTCATCTTTTTGGTTTTAGGTTTGCACAAATGGCCGTGTTCAGCGAGCTGACAGAAATGCAATATTTTACATTAATAAAAGGACGCAGTCTAGACCAAAAGTGCTTTTCTTCACACATATAATTCTTCTTTTTCATGCATGGCTAAGTAGTGTGGCAATGGGGTGATTTGGCAATAAAGTGAGAGCATTTCATGAGTTTGATGCACAGCTCTCTACAACCAATTACTATAAGCAGACTTTCAATGAACTAAAAAATACAAAGACCAGTTGGGCACTGTAAAGGCAAAATAGTTTTTTGTGACCCCTGTCACCATTATGGCATTATTTCCTCTGATCTATGTAGGTATTAGGCAGCCTATATTTCAGTGATTGTTGTGCTTGTTACAAACACCCTTTATGGTTAAGGAGTTCACTGCTCACAACACTCAGAGGAAGTTTGACTCCCAAGTGCTCTAACACGCTCAGGATCAGGGGTGAGGATGCCACATCTGTCACAACAACCAGAGTAACTGAGTCCCCCAGGATCCAGGGAGGCAGGAACACCCACCCATCCAGGGGCACCAGTTTGTTCTGGTCTGAACTAGTGCCCTGAGCAGACCGTGGGCACAGGCTCCACACTGAATAGCATAACACCCAGAAGAACCCAGATTCCATGATGCTCTGAAATGTCAAGGATCAGAGGTGCTCTGAATGTCCAGGATCATAGGATCATAGGATCTAAGAGGAAGGTCAACTCCCAGGAGATCAGACACAACCAGGATCTCAGGATCATGGGATCACAGAATCATAGGATCACAGAGACAGTTGGACTGTGAGGAGTACTGACACAATAAGGATCATGGGAGGGACAGGATGCAGTCAAAGGCAGCAAGGGCAGACAACACTAGAGATAGCCAGATGACAAGGTGCAAGCTCAAGAACATAAGTAACAGAAACAAAGGCTACTTGGGATCATCAGAAATCAGTCCTCCTATGACTGAAAGTACTAGATATGCCATCACACCAAAAAAGGAAAGTTTAGACATGAAATCACATCTCATGATAACGATAGAGGACTTTAGGAAGGACATAAATAACTTCCTAAAGAAATACAAGAGACTACAGGTAAACAGGTAGAAGCCCTTAAAGAGGAAACGGAAAAAATCCCTTAAAGAGATACAGAAAAACATAACCAAACAAGGAAAGGAATTAAACAAAATCATGCAGGAACTAAAAATGGAAATAGAAACAATAAATAAATGACAAAATGAGACAGCCCTGGAAATACAAAACCTAGGAAAGAGATCAGGAGTCATAGATGAAAACATCATCAACAGAGTACAAGAGATAGAAGACAATCTCAGGAGCAGAAAATATCAGAGAAAACATTCACAAAATAGTCAAAGAAAATGAAAAAGACAAAAAGTTCCTCATCCAAAACATCCAGGAAATCCAGAACACAATGAGAAGACCAAACCTAAGAATAATAGGTATAGAAGAGAGTGAAGATCCCTAAATTAAAAAGCCAGTAAATATCTTCAATAAAATTATAGAAGAAAAGTACCCTACCTAAAGAAAGAGATGCCCATGGACATATTAGAAGCCTACAGAACTCCAAATAGATTGGACAAGAAAAGAAATTTTCCTAACACATAAGAAACAAAACACCAAATGCAAAATCAAAGAAAGAATATTAAAAGCAGTAAGGTGAAAAGTCAAGTAACATCCAAAGGCAGACCTATCAGAATTTCATCAGATTTCTCAACAGAGTCTATGAAAGCTAGAAGATCCCAGAAAGATTTCATACATACCATAAGAGAACACAAATGCCATGCCAGGCTACTATATCCAGCAAAACTTTGAAATTACATAGATGGAGAAATCAAGATATTCCATGACAAAACCAAAATTAGTCAATATCTTTCTACAAATCCAGCCATACAAAGGATAATAGATGGAAAACACCAAGGAGGGAAACTACACCCTAAAAAAAGCAAAAAAGTAATCTTCATTCAACAAAATAAAAAGAAGATAGCCACACAAACATACTTTCACCTCTAACAATGAAAGCAACAGGAAACAACAATCACTACTCCTTCTTAATATCAGTGTACTCAATTCCCCAGTAAAAAGATATAGACTAACAGACTGGATATGGAAAGAGGATCCAGCATTTTGCTGTATGCAGGATACATACCCCAGTGACAAAGACAGATACTACCTCAGAGTAAAAGGCTAGAAAAAAAAGTTCCAAGCTAATGGTCTGAAAAAACCAACTGGAGAAACCATTCTAATATCTAATAAAATCGACTTTCTTTTCTTTTTTTTTTTTTTTCTTGGTTCTTTTTTTCGGAGCTGGGGACCGAACCCAGGGCCTTGCGCTTCTTAGGCAAACGCTCTACCACTGAGCTAAATCCCCAACCCCATAAAATCGACTTTCAACTAAAAGTTATTAAAAAAGATAAGATAGGCTACTCCATATTCATCAAAAGAAAAATCCACCAAGGTGAATGGATACAGGAAATGTGGTACATCTACACAATGGAGTTATTACTCAGCTATCAAAACAGTGACTTCATGAAATTCATATGCAGCTGGATGAAACTAGATATTATCATCCTGAGTGAGGTAACCCAATCACAAAAAAACACACTTGGTATGCACTCACTGATAAGTGAATATTAGCACAAAAGCTCAAATTATCCAAGATGAAATCTACAGGCCACATGAAGCTCAAGAAGAAGGATGACCAAAGTGTGTTTGCTTCAGTCTTTCTTAAACTGGGAAACAGAAATATTCATATGAAGGGATATGGAGACAAAGTTTGGAGCAGAGACTAAAGGAAAGTTCATTCAGACACTGTCCCATCTGGGTATACAGCCCATTTATATAGAGCTACCAAAACTAGATATTGAGGAATCCAAGAAGTGCATGCTGACAGGAACTGGATATAGATGTCTCCTGAGAGGCTCAACTAGAGCTTGTCAAATACAGAGGCAAATACTAGCAGCAACCATTGAATTGGAAAAAAGAATTGGAAGGAGCTGAAGGCTTGCAAACCTCATAAACAATAATACCAACCAACCAGAGCTCCCAGGACTAAACCTTCCTTGAGTACATATGGACATGACCCATGGCTCCAGCTACAACAGAGGATGGCTTTATTTGGAAGGCACCAATGGGAGGAGAAGCCCTTCTCCTGCCAATGCTGGACCTCCCCCCCCCACCCACTGCAAGGGAATGTCAGGGCTGAGAGGTGGGAAGGGGTGGATTGTTGGGGAAGGGGAACACACCCATAGAAGAAGCCCCCCCTAGATAGGGGGCTTATGGCTGGAAAATTGAGAAAGGGAATAATATTTGAAATGTAAATAAAAGTATCAAAAAAAACCTCACAAAACCATAAACAAGTAGATTTTTTTTCACTCACTTAATAGCACAGACTCACAAATGTGATTTTAATAAATGTTTAGAACATTATTTCAATGTCTTTTTATCACTTTTTTCAATCTGAAAATGCTTTTTCTATTAATACAAAATAATTTTAATTTTAGCTATGTCTGGAGAGGATAGAATTGCATGAATGCACCTTCTGCCTCCTGGCCTGGACTGTGCTGTGGATACCCTACATCTCTTTAGTGGTATATCCTTCCTATGTCCTTAGTACCACCAAGCCATAACGGATCATCTTAAACTAATTCTAGCTGTTCTCTATTTTCTTTATAAATTTTTCAGAAGTGCATTGAAGATATTATGACTCTATATAAAAATTGCCACACTATTTTGCCAGTGCCAAATAGAAATAATTATCCTTTAACCACTAGGTATAAAAGTAGCACTCACATACCCCAAGTCTCCCTATTGCTGTTTCAAAAGTTGAGACCCACAAGAGGTTAGAATTTAACTTTTACTCAGTTCAGTGTCTTTCAGAAAATCTTCTAAATCAAAAGTGATACCTCTTCTATTTTGTCTGAAGGAAGTAGATTGTTTGTCTTGTGTTTTCCCTTTACCATATCTTCCTTAAGGACCAATAGCTTCCCAAGATGATTGATGAAGTCCAGTTTGTATTCTTCAGTACGATTTTGCATGTAATCAGAAGGTACAGAACATTTGCAATTTCTTGTTTCTGTGGGTGGTGATGATGACGATGACGACAATGATGACGACGATGATCAGGGGGTTTGAGTTTTGAAACATGCTCCTGTTCATCACCAACTCACTGCCAGTCAGCATTTCCAATTGATGACCATGGAGTAATTGCATAAGGCCACGAAGGTTGGCAAATCTAACTTTATTTCTACTGAAAGCAATCAATTAGGTGGGGTTAATTCTTCTATTAATAATGCTTTTACCACATCAATTGCTGAGTTTCTTGACGTTCTTAAAGTAAAGGCTAGTAATTTTAAGAGGATTTCCTTTATATATTTTTCTAACTTAGTAACTTCTAAATATGCCTGTGTTCTGTTTTCTTTACTTTTTTATTATTAAAACCCCATACATGTTAACATGCACTTGTATTATGTAAATTCAATCCATTAATCTTCTGTAGTTGTTAGAATTATCTTCATTCTGGAAATTAAAGCATCTTTTATTGACAATTCATTCATCTGAATTGACCACAACCCTCTCTGTAGCTAATTCCTTTATCATTTGAAAATATGATCTAGTTAGCCAATTCACTGTGTCCTTTGTTGGACCTGAGACGCAGCAGTTTTCTCAAGCATTCTTGCTATATTTCTAAGTGAATAAGGTTATTTAAGTATAACTTCAGCAGTAGGAATATTCACTGCTACATTTGTCGTCTATCTAGCACTATTCATAGTATGATCTCAGAAATAAAACTTATGCTATATAGAAAATCTGAGATTATTTTGAGAGTTTCCATTTACATGCAATATTTCAAATTATTTTCCTTAATGCCATTGATTTTTACATTTAAATCTGTTCGTTATCTTTGTTATTGCTTTCTGAATAAAGACAATCTATTTTTATTATTAATCATTTTATTCATTTACATTGCAAATGATATTATCCTTCCTGATTACTCCTCCACCAGCATTCCATCCCCCTTCTCCTCCTCCTAGTTACCTCTATAAGGGTACTCCTCCACTCACTCACCCACTCCTGCCTCACGGCTCTAACATCCTCCTTTGAAAGGACCTCCCCTCCAACTGATGTCAGGTAAGGCCATCCTCTGCTACACGTATATTTGGTTGGTGGTTTAATTTCTGGGAACTCTGGGTGGTCCAGTTACTTGATATTGTTCTACCTATGGTGTTGCAATCCTCTTCAGTTTTTTCAGTCCTTCCCCTAGCTCTTCCATTGTGGGGTGGGGGTCCCCAGGCTCAGCCCAGTGGTTGTCTGTGAGTATCTGTATTGATGAGGTGCTGGTAGAAACTCTCAGGGAACAGCCATACCAGGCCCCTGTCAGCAAGTGCTTCTTGGCATCAACAATAGTTTCAGGGATGGATCCACAGTAGTGTCAATGTGAAGATGGGATGGATTCCTAGATGGGATGTATTCTAGATGGGCTTTCTTTCAGTCTCTGTTCCATTTTTTTCCTCCATGTCTTTCCTTTGGACAGGAACATTTCTGGATTAAAAATGTTGAGATGGGCGGGGAACCCCACTCCTCAAGTGAGGGCCAAGCCTATCAACTGGAGGTGGTCTCTACAGGTTCTATCTCCCCTTTGTTGGGTATTTTGGTTAAACTCATCCCTTTTGGGTCCTGAGAGACTCTCACTTCTCCGGTGTCAAGGACTTTCTAGTGGCTACCCCCAGTTCCTCATCCCCCACTGCTACATTTTTTTATTCATTTCCTAAACTTCTGTGCTTCTCTCTTTCCCTTCCATTACCTGAAACTGCTACCCTTTTCCCCATTTCCTTCCTCTCTCCCTCTAAGATACCCCTCAACCTCTACTTCCTGTGATTATTGTGTTCCTCATTCTGTGTAGCATTGAAGAGTCCACACTTTGGCCATCCTTCTTCTTAAGCTCTATATAGTTTGTGGATTATATTCTGGGTATGCTGAGCTTTTGTGCTAATATGCACTTGTCAGTGAGAACAAACCATGTGTCTTCTTCTCTGTCTGGGTTGCCTCACTTAGGATGATATTTTCTAGTTCCATCCATTCGTCTGAGAGTTTCATGAAGTCATTGTTTTTTTTTTAGATCCAATTGATAAGATATAATTGCCCACTTAAACATACAAAGCCCAGTACCATCCATCCCTTAGGAACATTAGTAACAACCTGTAAATACACAGAGCAGAATCTTAACATCACCTGCCATGGCTTCTCACCCTCTCTTCTGTCTCTTCTCCTTTGTTTCTAGTCTCCTCCTCCTCCTTCAAACTTCTCTCTCACCCATCCTTCCTTCTCCTCCAATGACAGGCCTCCTTCTATCCTGTACCTGCTCCTCACCTATACTTTACAAATTCAATGGGGACAAGGTTCTGGTGAAGTCACCTGATTCCCGAGTACATGACTAGGCAGCTGTCCTTGGGGTCATTGTTTTTAATAGCTGAGTAGTACTCCATTTTGTAAATGTACCATATTTTCTGTATCCATTCCATTCTTTTTTGGGGGGGGACACCTAAGTTGTATTTAGCTTCTGGCTATTATAAATAGGCTGTTAAAAACATGGGGAAGCATATGCCATTGTTATATGTTGGGGCATCTTTTGGGTATATGCCCAGTAGTGGTATTGAAGACCCAGAAAGAAACCCACATACCTATGAACACTTGATCTTTGACAAAAAAGCCAAAACCATCTAGTGGAAAGGAGACAGCATTTTCAACAAATGGTGCTAGTTCAATTGGTAGTCAACATGTAGAAGAATGCAAAATGATCTATCCTTATCTCTTTGTAAAAAGCTCAAGTTCAAGAATATCAAGAACCTACACATAAAACAGATACACTGAATCTAATAAAAGAGTAAGTGGGGAAGAGCCTTTGAACACATTGGTACAGGGGAGATTTCCCTGACAAGAATACCAATGTCTCATGCTTGAAGATCAACAATAGATAAATGGGACTTCATTATATTAAACAGCTTCTGTAAGGCAAAGAACACTGACAGTAGAACAACATGTCAACCCAGAGATTGAAATAAGATCTTTACCAACCCTACATCTGATAAAGGGCTAATATCCAAAATATACAAAGAGCTAGAGAAAATAAACTCCAGAGAAGCAAATAACCCTATTTAAAAATGGGGTACAGAGCTAAACAAAGAATTCTCAACTGAAGAATCTCAATTGTCTGAGAAGCACTTAAAGAAATGTTCAAAGTCCTGAGTCATCAGGGAAATGCAAATCAAAATGACCCTAAGATTCTACCTCACACCAATCAGAATGGCAAAGATCAAAAGTGCAGGTGACAGCAGATGGTGGCAAAGATGTGGCAAAAGAGTAACACTCCTCCATTGCTCGTAGGATTGCAAGCTGGTAAAACCACTTTGGAAATCAATCTGGTGATTTTTCAGCCAACCAATTATTACCATATAAAATACATTCATGCTATATTTGTCTTTAGAATATGTCTACTAAGGGTGTATATTCAAAACTCTCTGTTTAAATTTACTCAAAATAGTTGCTCAAGAAAAGTGTCTTAGTGGTTAAGATCGTGTACTACTTTCATAGAAATTCTGAATACCCATGTGAGGTTCCTGATACCCATGTGAAGTGGTTCCCAACTGCCTACAACTTCAGCTCTAGAACCAATGGCCTAGTGTGGCCTCCACAAAAACTCTACTCATATTCAAATACCCACACCCCTACAAACACATACATGTAATTTAAAATAAAAAGTAAAACTCTAAACTGCTCAAAATAATTCATGACTTTGTAGCTCTCAATATTTTCCATATGTGTTAACATCAATTACTTAGCCGTAATTTAAATTTTGCTTATAATTTGAGTGGAGTGATCTATAAGTTTTCTATTTATTCTCTCCTTTTCATTCCTTCCACCCTTGTTTTTGTTTGTATTTTTAGTATGCAATTTTAACTCAAGTACATTATTTTTAATTCTTTTTTATCAAGCTACAGAAGTCCTTCAGGGGGTAAGAATGCATATTGCTCTTGCAGAGGGCTGAGATGAGGTTCCTAACTCCTACATAAGGTAGCCCATACTGCCAGTTTAACTGAGGCTGCATGATATTTGAAGATTATGCTGAACTCCACATGTACTTTCATTCATGAGCATGTATGTGTTCCTGAACATGCATGTGTACATACACACACAGAAGCACCATGACTAATACCACTACTATTACCATCACTACCACCACCACCACCACTACACCACCACCAACAACAACAATAACAACTATTCTTTCAAATATATCTGCAGTAGTGATTTTAGTGATTATTTTGGGGTAATAGATATTCCTAAATCATACAACTCATGTCCTTCTGTACCTTGTGATTCCAAATGAGATCTTATAACCTTGCCATTGTTTAGGTGTTACTTATTTTTCTCCACTGTGAGACTTATTTTACATATTTCCTCTGAATTTATTGAAAATCTATATTGAACAATACATTTTTCATTAAGTTTAACACTTTTTCTTTAAGCCTAATAAAACTAATTTATTAACTAAGAAAAACTATTTTATACACAGATATTTAAGTTACTATTGAATTTTTGTTAATAGAACTTTCATATATTCCTAAGTCATTTTCTTTCCTGAGACTTTGTTCTTCTATTTTATATATTAAATGTTTTTATATGAGTGTTTATGTATATATAAATATGTGCATCATGCACGTGTCCAGTGACCATGGTGGTCAGAAAGGGCATTGGATCATGTGCACTGGAAATTATGAATGATTCTGAGCCACCACAAAGCAACAAATACTCAACTTCTGTGCCATCTCTACATCTACAGCCCCCTTCCTCCTCCTCCTCTTCCTCCACCTCCTCCTCCTCCTTCTCCTCCTCCTCCACCTCCTCCTCCTCCTTCTTCTTTTCTTTTCTTTTACTGAATAATTTTGACTAACTTACATTTCCAATGTTATTCTCTTAACCAGTTTCCTGTTAATAAACCTTCTATCCCATCCCCCTCCCACTTCTTCTATGAAGATGTTCTCCCTACCCAACCACCCACCCCTTCCCACCTCCCGACCCTGACATTCCCCTATACTAGGGGGTCCAGCCTTGGCAGGACCAAAGGCTTCTCTTCCTTTGGTGCCTAACAAAGCCATCCTCTGCCACATATATAGCTGGAGCCATGGGTCTACCCGAGTGTACTTTGGGCCCATGGTCTTTGTGTAGTGGCATAGTCCCTGGGAACTCTGGTTGGTTGGTATTTTTGTTCTTATGAGGTTGCAAGCCCCTTCGGTTCCTTCAGTCCTTTCTCTAACTCCTCCAACTGCGACCCTGTTCTCAGTTCAATGGTTTGCTGCTAGCATCCACCTCTGTATTTGTCATGCTCTGGCTCAGCCTCTCAGGAGACAGCTATATCAGGCTCCTGTCAGCATGCACTTCTTGGCTTCACCAAAATTGTCTAGGTTTTGTGGCTCTGGCTATATGTACATGGGCTGGATTCCCAGGTGGGGCAGGCTCTGAATGGCCATTCCTTCAGTCTCTGCTCCAAACTTTGTCTCCACATCTCCTATGAATATTTTTGTTTCATATTTTAAGCAGGACTGAAGCATCTGCACTTCAGTCACCCTTCTTCTTGAGCTTCATGTGATCTGTGGACTAGATCTTGGGTAAATTGGAGTTTGGGCTAATATCCACTTCTCAGAGAGAGCATAACATATGTGTTTTGTTTTTTTGATTGGGTTACCTCACTCAGGATGATATTTTCTAGTTTCATCAGGTTGCCTATAAATTTCATGAAGTCACTGTTTTGATAGCTCCATATATTTTCAGTATCCATTCCTCTGTTTAAAGGTATCTGAGTTCTTTCCAGTTTCTGGCTGTTATAAATAAGGCTGCTATGAACATAGTGGGGCATGTGTCTTTGTTGTATGTTGGAGCATATTTGGTTATATGCCCAAAAGTGGTATAACTGGGTCCTCAAGGAGTAAAATGTCCAATTTTATAAGGAACCTCCAGACTGATTTCTGGAGTGGTTGTACCAGCTTGCAATCCCACCAACAATGGAGGAGTGTTCCTCTTTCTCCACATCCTCGCCAGCATCTGTTGTCACCTGAGTTTTTGATCTTAGCCATACTGATTGGTATGAGGTGGTATCTCAAGGTTGTTTTGATTTGCATATCCCTGATGACTAAGGATGTTGAACATTTCTTTAGGTGCTTCTCAGCTTTTCCATATTCCTCTGCTGAGAAGTCTTTGTTTAGCACCGAATCCCATTTCTAATCAGGTTATTTGACTCTGTGGAGACTAACTTCTTGAGTTCTTTGAATATATTGGATATTAGCCCTCTATCTGGTGTAAGATTGGTAAAGAACCTTTTCCCAATCTGTTGGTTGCTGTTTTGTCCTAATGACAGTGTCTTGTCTTACAGAAGCTGTGCAATTTTATAATGTCCCACTTGTCGATTCTTTTTATTAGAGCATTAGCCATTGGTGTTCTGTGCAGAAAAATTTCCCCAGTGCCCATGTGTTCAAGACTCTTCTCCACATTTCTTTCTATTACTTTGAGTGTATCTGGTATTATGTGGAGGTCTCTGATCCACTCGGACTTGACCTTTGTATGGGGCAATATGAATGGATCAATTTGCATTCTTCTACATGCTGACCTTCAGTTGAACCAGCACCATTTGTTGAAAATGCTATCATTTTTCCACTGGATAGCTTTAGCCCCTTTGTCAAAGATCAAATGACCATAGGTGTGTGGGTTTATTTCTGGGTTTTCTATCCTATTCCATTGATCTACCTACCTATCTCTGTTCCAATACCATGCAGTTTTTATCACTAATGCTCTGTAATACTGCTTGAAGTCAGGGATGGTGATTCCTCCAGAAGTTCTTTTATTGTTGAGGATAATATTCACTATACTGGGTTTTTTGTTATTCCAAATGAATTCCAACTCTATAAATAATTGAGTTGGAATTTTGATGGGGATTGTATTGAATCTGTAGATTGCTTTTGACAAAATGGTCATTCATACTATATTAATCCTGCCAATCCATGAGCATGGGAGATCTTTCCTTCTTCTGAGATCTTTGATTTCTTTCTTCAGGGACTTGGCGTTCTTGTCGTACAGATCTTTAACTTGTTTGGTTAGAGTCACTTTCAGCATTGTCTTTTAAATGACACGAGAAATGTTTAATCTTATATTTTCAGTCCATCTAGCACTTCGATTAGCTAGACATATTTGAATGAGTTATTTATTTAATGATAGATATAGTTCTTGATTCTAATCTATTATATATTGGTCATGCACAAAAGTCATTTACATCCCAATTCACTATACACTTATTGCCTGACTATGTTATATTTTCTGTTGTGGCAGAATGTGGAAACATTCATGTTTCCTTAAGTAATAAGATTTACACATAAGCACATATCACCTGTGCCGTATATAAATCAAATGACAATTTGATATTTCAAAAATGTTTTATACTTTTTATTATATAGTAATGTTATTTAAAAATATTTTATTTCCATTTTTATAACTTTTTAAAATATTTCAACTGTGGGGGGGGGGTGTGCACATGCACCAGTGTGTATGCAGGTGCCCACAGTGCCAGAAGGAAGCAGCAGGTCATGTGAAGCTTGAATTACAAACAGTTGTGAGATGCCTGATGTGAGCTGCTGAGACCACAACTGGGTTCCCCTGTAAAAGCTGAAAGATGGCTCTTAACTCTAAGCCATCTTTCTAGCCCTTATTTCCACAGCTCTTCAATTTTTCTGTATATTTCCCTTAAATATGAAAATATTTTTATAGTCTTAATACTTTGTCTGCCAATAGACATACAAAAATCTTAGCCACAGCATCTTTAGAAAATGCTTGTTTAAATTGGTGAATGGTAGTATATTCTCATCTTCCCCCATGGAACCCAGCGTCTGATAAAGCGTTATGCATCTGGGGTTAACGGACAAACATATTTTCTTTTCTTTATTTTAAAGAAACATTTATTCAGCATCATGATCAGGCTTTTACATTTAGCAATCAACATCATGGGTGAAAAAGGTCTACAGTAAAACCCTTTGTTGGAATGCTTTATGCTTCCACAGAACAGGAACTAAAATAACATGTTATATAATTAGTCACAGATACAGTCCTGGAGTTTGTGGCCACACACAGGAGTATTGTCTAAAACATGTCTAAAACATGCCCTGCCACCACTGAGTTCACACATTTATTGTAACCTGTAGTTTCCCTATCACTTCTCTGCTCTTCTCTCCTGCTAAGCTTTGTTTCCTGGCTGTAATTAGAACCTTCTGCCACTACCATAGCTACTGCTGCTGCTGGATCCTCCGTAGTCACCTTGGTTTTCTGGTTTAGCAAAGTATTGGCCTCCGCCACCATAAAGGCCAGAGTTCCTGCCTCCAATGTTTCCTCCTTTCATCCATCCAAAACTTGAAGACTGGTTGTTGTAATTCCAAAAATCATGGTAGCTTCTACCACCTCCAAAATTGCTTCAATTACTGCTGCTAAAGCTACCTCTGCCGCCTCCATTGTTATAGCTGTCATAGCTGCCACTCCCGCCATAGCCACTGCCCTGGTTTCCATAACACTGTCCACCACTTTCATAGCCTCTGCTTCCTCCAGAGTAACTAGGGACGCCTCCTTCATAACTACCATCATTGCCAAAGCCATTATAGCCATTCCCACTGCCACCATACCCACCACCACCACGGCTGCCATCAAAGTCACTACGACCACTCTTCTGAATAACAATCTTTTTTTTTTTAAATAAAAAATTTATTTCCAATAAAAGATATTCTCTTAACAACACAGCAACAAGAACAACAAAGAAGGTTCAGTGTTTGAGGAAATATCTCAGTGGTAAAGTGAAAAATCCAAATATACCAAATAAAACAGCTAAACTAGTGAACAGAAAACCAAAGTAAACCCATTAACCTAAGGGTCATATAAAAATAGTCCTTTGGTTATCATTAAATATGTATTAGTCATTAAACATATATGCAAATTAAATTGTCTTTAAAATGTTGACTTTTTTCATTGTGTTTCTATCATTTATTTATTGTTTTACCACTGTCTTTTTTCCCTCCATCTTTATTAACTTGGGTATTTCTTACTTACATTTCAATTTTTTTCATCTTTATTAACTTGGGTATTTCTTATTTACATTTCTTTTTTTTTTTTTTTTTTTTTATTAACTTGAGTATTTCTTATATACATTTTGAGTGTTATTCCCTTTCTCGGTTTCCGGGCAAACATCCCCTTCCCTCCCCCCCTTCCTTATGGGTGTTCCCCTCCCCACCCTCCCCCCATTGCCGCCCTCCCCCCGACACACAGAGTCATGCTCATCAAAGGTGACAAAAGCAAAGTCCCTCTTTTTACCACTGCCTCTGACAGTCATAATTTAAATCACTTAAATTTTCCCATACTGTTCCAAATAATCTGGTGATGCTCTCCAGTGTCTTCTTTAACACCCCCAGCAGAGATCTCTTTCACAGTTAAGTGGGCACCCGGTCTCTGAGAATCTTCCTGACAACAGCTCTCTTAGGTCCCACAACTCCTCCATCCACCTCGTGTGGCCTTGCATTCATGGCAGCATCCACTTTCTTCACAGTGGCATATGTGACAAACCAAAGCCCCTGGATCTCTTAGTGTTTGGATCTCTCCTTACCACACAGCCAGTGAGTGTTCCCCGTTGTTCAAAATGGCTCCTCAGACTCTCATGAAGAGCTACCGGTTCCTTGGGAGACTGTTTTAGACATGACAGCAGGGTGATGAGAGCCTTCAGCGATGCTTCCTCGGCGGCATCAAAGAGCAAAAAGGCCAAACATATTTTCTAATAAAAATGGCTGCATTCTTTGTACGCAGCAGCTGTCAACGTTGGCTTTCTAGGCAATGGGACTATCAGGATAAACCACAAAACAGACAATTTAAAAAGAGCAGATTTAAAAATCAATTTAAAGATTTCATATATTATGTGTAAGAAATTACTTTCCATTTCTTATCAGCACAATGCAGCCCACAATCGCAGGAACAGTGGGAAGTTTCTGTCAGCATTTGAAGGCACTTAGAGTCAAAGTGAGCTGTTTTCTGATTTTCTCAGCTCACTGCCTCCCAAAGTCGCCATGACCTTATTAATATGTTTAATCCCCACGGACAAATCTTTCAAAACTTTCTTTTCTAATATTTGATTTCAGTTTCTAATTTAAACATGTCATGTGTTATTAAGACACAAGCCGATGTTCTTCAATAAAATTATACTAGTGATAGATTTCTGTAGCACTATGGGAAATTAGGAGACCATTTTAGAATTTAAGGAAACTGTCAAAGGCAATACAAATTATCATTACTAGGCTATCTTCTCCTTCTAAAAATGATGTTGTAAATATGTTGAGAAGACTTATTCTATTTAAAAACTTCTTCTGTTTTCAGAAGATGATTCTAGGTGGACTAATCTCACCTTTAGGTAAAATTAATTAGGGAATCTTATTTAAAATGATGTACTGTTTTAATTTTCTACCATGGTATTGTTTGCCTACGTTTATGGGTTCCACAGTCATTTGATCAGAACCTTGAAACAACTGTTAAGTTTTATTTCTTCGCTACATACAGTGTCTGAGAACAGAACGTGTAACACAAGTGCAAGGATGGGAACCAGTGACCTGGTGGGAGGTGTCAAGGACTCTATGCTAACGTTCTGTAGTTGGTATGATCTTAGAGACACAATACCAGGAGTAAATTCTGTGTTCTTGTTTGGGTTTTAGTTTTGTGGGGAAGACATGGCAGGTCTGATCAACTTTTTCAGAATCAGAGAGGAATTACAGGAAGAGACGGAGTCAAGAGAAATCTCCAATCACACACCACTAGAGACTCACCTGTTTCCTTAAACAAGCCCCACCTCCTCCTACTCTCTTCACTACCTCTCAGCAATACCATTTTATTATGAATCCATCCTGGAATATAATTTCACGTTTTGGGCCATTGCCGTCAGGAACTAAATACTTCTCAAAAGCCCAATAACAGGCAAACAAAGTCAAGAACACAAGGCAATAGTAACATTTTACGTTCAAACCATGGAAACATCTAATGTTTATTTTCTACTACCATCTTTCACGTGAGCTACCTCCTCATGACCATTGATCTGGCAATTGTAGAACTGATGACCACTCCAGTTGTAGCAAGAACAAGTCATGAGAATGAAGGTGCCAAGACCAACAAACTGGCCAAGCCTTTCCTACTATACAATATTTAACTAGATGTCTCAGTCTGGCATTTCTATTTACTTTTACTAGTTATTACTTTGTCATATAGACAGCACTAACTGCAAGGGATTGTGGGAAGTATTTCTGCAGAAGCATGACTGGGGTCTAGTTTGTAACATAAACTAAGAAATTAGAAATTCTATACAATATGATACAATTTGTGCTTTTTATATTAATACTACACAAAGATTTGATTTTTAAATGAAATATAAATGAATATAGTTATATATTTATGAAAAAGGAGGAAGCACATGTATTTATTGGACAAATAAGCCAAAAGGAAATGTAATCCCTATTAATTATGCATAGAGTATTTTTTCACAAAGTACATCTTTTCTTTCTCTTCACTTTGCTTTTGGCTTCATGTCCCTTTATTTATTCAAGAAAAATGCAAAATCAGATAGCAATAATGAAAACAAAAGCTAGAGTCCTTTGAAATTCTTTTCTTCAAATACATTTTGCTGGATGAGATATTAAAATTAATATTAAAGTAACATTTGAATCATTGAGAAAATGGAAATGTTTGGGAAGTAATTTTCTTAACTAAATTTATATCATACCTCTGAGTTCACACAAGCATTAAGTGTGGTGTGACTGTGGCAAGAAAAAGGCTTCCCGTGGCTTCCTGCAATGTAGCAACTCTTTCCCTTATATAATATCAGAGGGTTAAGTGACACTGGCGTTTTTGCACCACTATCCAGCTCAGTTTGTATCTTTACCTGATGTTTTTTAAGTCACTATAGAAATTTTACCAGACTTTATTTGTTTAGACTACTTACAGAGATTGAATATGTAGTATGTTGCTTTTGTATGACCCCTAGTAACGTTGCAGAAATGTTTAACAAATCTTGTTCAGAAGCGAGGCCGTCTCAAAATCCAGTTAGTCTGAGGACGCCTTTGGAAATCAGACTGCTGTCCTGAGATGCTAGAAACAGTTGAGAGGGGCAAGACGACTCAATCACTACAGGATTTAGTACACAAACATGAGAATCCCCAAGCCATGCGCGACAGTGTATGCTTCTATTGCTGGAGAGCCAGACAGTCAAAACATGTCTTTGTGTTTCGCTGGCCAACGGGTGAGCTCCAGATTCAGTGAGAGACTCTGTCTCAAAACTTAAGGTAAAAAGAGATAAAGAAAAACATCCCAACTCATATCCATGCACTGCTTTGACTTGCCTTCATGATAGACTGTGACCAGGAAGTATAAGCCAATTTCCTCCTCTAAGCTTCTTTGGTCAGAGTGTTCAATCACAACAATAAAAAAGAAATCACAATACTATACTTTTCTATGTATTTCTGTTTTGTCGCCAGTACGAAATCAAAAACAAAAAACAAAACAAAAACAAAAACAAACAATCAAACAACAATTAAAAAAGGAATACTCTGTAGCAAATCAACAGTGGGCTAGAGAGATGGCAGAAAGGTTAAAAGGACTAATTGCTCTTCCTAAAGGACCCAGGTTCAATTTCCAGCAGCTACATGGGAGTTCACAATTGTCTATAACTCCATGGATCAAATACCCTTAGAAGACAGACATGCAGACAAAACACAAATGCACATGAAAATAAAAATAAATAAATATATTCAAATTAACAAAGGCAAATATGATATATCTCATCTTTTGTCAGAGGTTTCTAAATTTTCCCTTTTGGAGCTTCCTTTGGTATTTGCTATTATAAATATTATAAAATTGTAGTTCGGTATGCAAAAATAGCATACGGATTTTTAAAATGAAATGGGTTTAAGAAAGCATGTGGTAATTAGGAGTAATTAACGTGAAAGGTGTACTCATTAGTTTATGTAAAAATTGGGGATAGTCCCTAGAAAGTCCCAGATGCCAGGAAAACAAGAACCCAGTGGGGATGACAATAGCCAATAGAGACCATATCCAGAGGTTAGGCACCTCCTTTGGTTGAGGGATGGGGCCACCTACCCATCTCAAAACTATTAACACATAATTGTTCCTGTCTAAAGGAAATGCAAGGAAAAAGAGTGGAGAAGAGAAGGAAGGAAAGGCCATCCGGAGACTGCACCATCTAGGGATCTACCCCATCTGCAGACATCAATCCTAAACACTATTGCTGCTGCCAAGAAGTGTTTCCTGACAGAAGCCTGGTAGGGCTGTCCCCTGAGAGGCTCTGCCAGAGCCTGATCAACACAGATGCGGAAGCTCACAGCCAAACATCAGACTGAGCATGGAGACTCCAATGGAGGAGTTAGGGGAAGGACTGAAGTTGAATGGGTTTGTAACCCCATAGGAAGAACAACAATAACAAATAATCAGACCATCCACCTACCCACCCACTCCCCTCCAGAGCTCCCAGGAACTAAATCACCAACCAGAGTATATATGGAGTGACCCATGGCTCCAGCTGCTTATGTTTGCCTTATCTGGTATCAATGGGAGGGGAAGACCTTGGTCCCATGGAGACTTGATGCCCCAACATAGGGGAATGCTAGAGCAGTGAGCTGGGATTGGGTGGGTGGGTCGAGGAGCTCCCTCATAAAAGGGTTAAGGGGGGATCGGATAGGGGGTTAGCAGAGGAGAAACCAGGAAGATAACATTTGAGATGTAAATAAATAAAATAGTCAATAATAAAATTAAATTAAATTTAAAAATGCTGGACTTAAACCAATTAAAAGAAAGACAAATGTATTTAAGACCATCATGTCAAGGTTCAGTCCATGGTTGTTTGGCCTTATTTGATAAAGAAGAGCACTATGATAGTTAAAGTATTTGGAATTTACCTCCTGGTTACAGCAATTTTAGCAGGAACATAAAGGGGCATCCAAGGACACACTCTCAGTATCCTATTTTCTCCCAGGTCCCAACTCCTATCTTTTCTCACCTCTCAATAATACTACCATATTTTGAATTTATCAAATACTCAATTCCTTCATTAGCCCTCTGGATCTAATTGTCTCTAGAAACACAATGACTAATACAGTCGAGAAGTATACTAGTTCTTCCCTAACATTCTAGGCATTTCTCAACTCAATCAAGTTGACAGTTAGTATTACCCATCACACGCATTTATAGTTTTACTGTTCGTCATAGTATTCCAAATGGAAATGAAGGAGCACAAGTCCTAATAAAGTGCTATTGGAAAAAAAGCAAACAGGTAGGGAGGGAAGGAAGAAGGAAAATGCTTCAGGAATACTAAACAAATGATCATACTTTCCTCTTCAGTACCATCATATCAGTTCTCTGGGGAAAATGCAAGAAGATTGCCTATTCAAACACTATCTATTTATAGACATTTTATTTTCATGGCATCCAAATACTTTGAAAGTGGTTGGAATCCTGTTTTGTGCTATGGTAGAGGGAAGTAGGAGAGACAGACAGCGGGTGACTCTGACAACTACAAATTATCTAGAGAGAAATAGGTTTGTTCTCTAGGCAAGCCTGGTTGCCAACTTTAAGAGGTTACCATTCTTTCTCCCTGCATGCCTGCCTGGTTATTTCTGGTTTCTGGGATTGCTACGATGATTAATATTATCAACTGAACATGATCTAAATGGCAAAGGTGGCAAGTCTTTGACCACTCTGTGAAGTATTATCTTGATTAGAATAATTATTGTTTGAAGACACATTCTAGAAATAGGTGCACATTTTTCTAGGTGGAGTCCTGAACTTCATGCAAAGCAGACAACTAGCTAGTCACCAGAATTCATCCTTTTCATTTTCTTGACTCAGGGAGGAATACGATCCATTGTTTAAACTCACTTTCCCCTCATGATAGGCTGTACCCTAGAGCTCTGAGCTAGAATATACCCTCCCATCCTTCAGTTGCTTTTAAAAAGGTATCTTATTATAACCACAGGAAAAAGAACTAAGACATTTCCACTTAGCATACAGCAGAAGACAAGTAAAACTCAGTCCTGTCACTCTGACTGTGCTTGTACCATCCCTGAGAAAATCTAAGACAATTAAGGGCTGCTAGAGTTTCAAAGATGGGATCATTGGAGCTATTCTGCTGGATTATCTAATTAAATCCTGTATCCCAAGTGGGAGGAACTGGCCTAGGTCAAACAAGCTGTCCTTAATGTCTTAATGAGAATAGATTTTGTTCCTTCTCTAGAGTCAATGGCTGTTTGAATGAAATGAGACCAAAGGTAAGGAATCACCAGAAAACAAAACACAAACAAAAAAAGCAACAACAAAAACAAATAAACAAACAAACAAAAAAAACTGCATATACTCACAGGTTCAAATTGCTGCAAGTCCACATGCCGAAGCCTATGGGGTTATCTGTTCAAAGACACACATTTCTACTCATTTGCATAATGAGCATCCACAAACATGAATGCATTCTGTCCACTGCCTCCCTTTCACACATTCCACTGTCATTTATTCTACGTTAGATAGTTCAACAGAATTTGCCAATGCCATTAGCATAAATGCATCACGTATGCATTTCCACTAACTGCTGTTGGAACGCCTTCCACACTCTCACGTGAATAGAGGACATGGTACACGCACCCAGAGATCAATGCTCATAGTCCCTTCTCTACATGGTTTGGAAACAGAAATCCACCAGCACTCTCGGTCCTCACCATCTGTTCTTTATTTGGTTTTTTTTTTCTTTTTTTTTTTCTTTATTTCAACTCCACTTCCATAGGTCAAAATAAGTCAGAATTGCTCCATCTTAGTTTATTTATATGCCACCCAGGTACATGAAATAAGGATTATAGTGAACTCTAACCTGGAATAAGGACCAGAGAAGCTTCACCTCTAAGTGTGTGACGATTAACACAGAGACCCTTAATGGATGAACATACAGAGAATAGAATATTGGTGAGTGCTCAGCCCTGAGTGGAACATAACATACTAACATACTCCTTCCCCTAAAGGTCAGTGTTCTTTGAGGAAGAGATGATGAAAGATTTAAGAGCCAGAGATAGTGAATATCTTCAAAGAACTGCTTTCCAGAATCAGTAAGGCAGGCATACATATGAATTCTCAGCAACTGTGGCAGCATGCACAAGATCAACACACAATAAAGACAAATAAAATCCCAGCATAAAGGAAGGAAAGGGGGCACAAAATCCCACCACCAGCTGAGGAGCTACTGTGCTTTGATAGCTGCTGGGAGAAGTAGAAACAGTTTTCTTTAATAATGTGACCCCTTGTAAACTGACCACATTCCAGGGTAACTTGGCAACACAAACTGGACCCAGTAGGGGGGGGAAAGAAAAAAGAAAAGATTCAAGATGAGGTGGAAAGGAATGGAGGGTCAAGAATGTAGTTACAGGAGAAGTTGGGTAGGGGAGTAAATGTCTTCAAAATACATTAAATGTATACTCTGTTATGCTTACAGACAGAAGCCTACCTGTCCTCTGAGAAGCTCCACTCAGGTACCCATGTATACTGATGCAGAGACCCACAGCCAAGCATTAGAAGGAGCTCAGGATATCTTGTGGAAGACTTGGGGAAAGGACTGAGGGACCAATAAAGGACAGGAACCCCACAGGGAACCAACAGAGTCAACTAACCTGGAACCTTTGGAGCTCCCAGAGACTGAACCAAAGAGCAAGCAAGGGCTAGACCTTGGTCCACTGCACATATGTAGAGATGTGCAGCTTGGTTTTCATGCAGGTCCCCCACAAGTGGACTAGGGGCTCTCCCTGAATCTGTTGCCATTCTGTGAATCCTGTTCCCCTAACTGGTCTGCCTTTTCTGGCCTCAGTGGGAAAGGATGCAGTGACTGTATGTGCCAGGTGGAGATGATACCTTGAGGAGGCTCCTCCTTCTTAGAGGGAGAGGGGAGGGGAGGGGAGAATGGGTTGAGGAGATGTGTGAGGAGGAAATTGGAGGAAAGGGGAACTGATACTGGGATATAATGCAACTAAATACATAAATTAATAAAAATAATAAACATATATAGGTAAATTCTCCAAGAATTAGTGAGAATATTGATTAAATAGTATTACAAAACATGATAATTTAATTTCCATTCTTAAGCTTGATTTTCAAATGACACATATTCTAATAGTAGTA